>NC_046666.1:117017321-117037602 GCF_010883055.1 Belonocnema kinseyi | reverse complement strand
TATAGCTCTGTTGTGTATTTTTTACGCAGCTTTTATACCGTACCTTTTATATAACATAAGGACGTAATACTTACATAACAGTCTTACATTGCTGTTATATAATACTGCAACATATGCGCTTCGCAACTATGTCAAATATTTATTACATCACTATACGACCCCTCAATAAATCTGGGGGTCCTATACGGTATTTTAATACATAGTATTAAAATGCCGTTCCGTAAATGGGATATAACATCTACATGACATAACTATGTCACCAAGTTAGAACATGGTTTCATATCACTTATAAAACTTAAGTCACACAGTTACAGATCAAAGCAGGACATTTTAAGTCACAAGTGAGTCACCTGTGACTCACCAGTTACGTAGCATGTGGCAATCTGTTATGTAATATTAACGTAACAATAATATGACCATGTATGCTGGTAAACTGCATCAACATATTGTGGAATTACCAGCAATGCAGGGAAGAGGGGGTACGAAAAATGCATCTAACTAGTTTCAAAGAATCGTATTGTGTTTCTCCTAGGGGCAGCTCTTACTCGCCTTCACTTTACCCTTCGCAGTTTTGACACAGATAACTATTTTCTACACCTCCATTCCTGAAATTCGAGTGATATCTCAAAGTTCCTGACCAGCCCTACCTTAGCAGCAAAAACACGTTACTCACAAACATTTCTTTCGGTATTCGAGAGGCCATGTGACTGCCGCTCAGTAGACAATCACCAGAATCTCCAGACTATGTTGCGCGTTTCAGGCGTAAAAAATACTTAATTTTCAATTTAATAAGAAAACAACATCTAGAATATTTACTGGAAAAGTCTATCTGTACAGATCGATGTTATTGTCTTTAGAAGATGTTGTGAAAATCTTAAACCACGCAATTCAGTCTTTTAGATGTATTTTTGATGTGAATAAACCCAGAGTCGTTTGAAGCACTTTATAAGACATTATTTCATAACTAGCTGCTGACTTCAATTCACACCCGGGAATGTAAACTCTTTCTTGGTTCATCCTATCGCTGTCATTTAAGTATTATAGTTTGTATGTATGTATATTGGGATTATAATAATAGTATTATGGGATTTATTAAGGTAAAAATAAACAAATTTGTGACACAGATTACAGTTTTTTTGAAAAAAAAATTAAATGAACATTCATGCTTCATATGACAATGTCACCATATGTTATCTATTAAGTATAAAGAGAATGTCAGCGAGCTGCGTACCAGTCTCCTTGTAACCTCCTCTTCGAAACATCACGCGTCAATGAATCTATTTTAATGAGTTAGGAATTGGTAAATCAGTTTTTTAAAAAAGTGTGCGGCATACAATAATTTGTTAAGGTCATCGAACAATCATTAGAACGTAATAAACGAGATTAATATTTCTCGCATGTCGTACGATCTTCATCTTTAACATTTACAGTCAGAAAAGAGGCAACTGTGTCTGGTAAATTGAGTTGAATTATTTCAATACGTGTACAAATACTCTTATATTTAGATCTTTAAAAGCATTTTACGTTTAACTTTAACTTTACGGCGTAAATTAAAATAAGAAAAATACATAATAACAAATTTATTAAAATACAAAGCTGTTGAAAAGTGTTAATTAAGAAAAAGATTCAATGGTAAGATTAAAGAATAATAATTTTACGTTAATTAGCATGAAATGTTTCTTTTATAAGTAAAGTACGTACATTGAAGCATACAAGTCATGTCTCAAATCAAAGAAATCTTTTGTTTAGTAATATATTTCAATAACAAGAAATATTTTTTGCAATAAATGTAAAAGTCAATAAAATGATTTCTTGGGAGCTAAGAACCTACTTTCTTCGAACCTTTTTCTCACACCCTATGAAATATTTCCTAATTTTAATGAAATCGATTTGTTGAAGTGATAAATGCGTATTTGAATGAAGTAATTCATTATTTGCGGATCAAGTAATTTAGGTCTCTTTGAGTAAAAATACTGGAGAAGTTATTACTGTACCATACTATACATATTAATTATATTTAGAATTTATTCAAAATAAATAGTTGTCAATTGTGTATGCAAACGAGGGTTTCTTCTAATGAAATAGATCAATATTTAATTTTTTAACAAATTTTTTAATTGTATTCAATTTATTTATTTATCGAATGTAAATATATATATTTTTCGCTGCTGAGAATTGGCAAGTTAAATATAATCGAATAATTCCATACAATTAAAAAATAAGTTTAAAAATTAAATATTGATCTATTTCATAAAAAGAAATGGCCGTTTGAATAAACAATCAACAATTAATTGGATCAAATAAATTCGAAGTATAAATAATGAGTATAGTATAGTTTATAAATAAGTAATAAGTTTAAAAATGGGGATACTTTTTGTGAATAAATAGATTTGCATTTCGTTGCAATAAGTATTTCCTTAATTCAATATTTTGACATGTTTCTTTTAATTATACAATTTTTTCAGTTCTAAAAAAATTTCTTTTAGTGAAATTTTAATTAAATTCGTTAAAAGAAAAATTTTGGAGTTGTAGCTTTTAGTAGTTCCGGAAATATGTCGCCAATTGTCACAGATAATATTATTTCACTACAGAACTTAACTCTCAAGTTTACTAGTCAGCCACAAATTTTCACCATGGTTTTAATGAAAAGATATTTCTCCTGATACTACTGCGTCATCCGCTCCTGCTCCTTCTATCCTAGAAGGTAAGCAAGAACGGGAAAGTAATGAAAAATAATTCGTAAAACACTGTTCCTTAGAGTGTGGCCTCTAGGCGCGGGTGACCTTACGCGGCAGACGGCACAGTTGGAGGTGAATATTTCACCTCTGAATACTTTTTTAGAGTTACCAATACTTATTATTATATTTAAATTAGATTTATATTAGATTATTATTAGATTAATATTATTAATAATATTTTTATTATTAAATCAGAATTTTGAGCAAATGCTGCACATAAATTTTTGCATTTAAACTATTCAAACTTTTTAAACAGCGCTGTTAACTTTGCAGGTTAACACAGTTTGTTTTTTTAATTTCAAGCTGCGTTTATTTTAATAAATTACGTTTCATTAAAAATAATTCTCTCTTCTTCGAATTAAAACGTTCGTTTTTTAAATTAATTAACACTTTTTTAACTTTGTGACACGCTTATTCGGTATAATATGTTTCATTTTAGCATCACATAAACATTTATTTATATTTGGTAGAATTTTTTGGTACGCTTCTTTATACCAAGAAATCGTATATTCCAATCAAGAAAAACTTTTATTTAAGCTGATGGATTGTAATTTTGTCGGATGGAAATATTTTCTTGATTAAAATCAAATTGCACTGTATTCAGTACCTAGTTATAAATAGAAACTTCTTGTTTTTTCAAAAAATAATAACGTTCTTTCACTGAGATTTCTTTGTATTAAAGAAATATTTCATATGAATTAATGTGCAGAATTCCTGAAAATTATGCCAAGAATCCAACGTACAAATTTGGATAACCTCTATAAAATTTTCCTATTGAAATTTGAAAAAAGATTACAAATTTTCCCTAAAAAAGAAAAGAACAAAATTTTATTTTTTGAACAAAAATAAAAAAGAGGAAGGAAGAATGAGAAGGCAACCAATCAAATTCACTTCCTTCTCTTCTTTTTTCTTCGTCCTTTTTATTTGTACTATTATCAAATCACAATAAAAAACCATTTGTAAAAAGTAATCACCAACGTTTCGGCACTCATTCTGCACCCTATTCGAAGAAAAAAAATCTGCCCGCTACGGGGGCACATTCTCATCAAGCGCTACGCGCGCAGCTCATTTCGCTCGCCAGTTTGAGCGCACCTAGGGCGCGCGACTGTTGGTTCTCGCGCTTCGCGCTTGATGCTGTATTTATCTCGCGCTTCGCGCTCGGTTATGTATTTACCTCGCGCTGCGCGCTCGGTCTTTATATTTTCGCACATTCTTGCGCAAACATGTTAAAATGAAGACTCAAAACATCCACCGCTGTAATTTTGTGATTATGAATTCTCTTTCGTTAAAAAAACTTAGCTCGAGAGGTTGAGCGCACCTACGGCACGCGACTGAGGGCAATCGCACTCCGCACTTAGTCTTTGCATTTCTTCCGCATCCGAGCACAGACCTTTCAAAATCAAAGGTGAAAGGACCGACAACTGAAATTTTGTTATTTTAAACTCTCTTTCGTAAAACCTCTTTTGGCTTTAACCAACACATTCTCATCACGTATCTCGTGCTTCGCACTAGATTTTATTTAACCTGTCAACTTTTCCACATTATACACAACACTTTTATATCAATTATAATACATTTTTTATGTAACTGTGCCTAGAATTACTTATTAAAAAATTGCAAAATAAAAAGCAAATTGTATTTATCATCATTATTTTTATATCTGTTTCTTATTTTGCTTTAAATTGTATTCTAAGCTGCTCTGAAACATGTATCATTTCAATGAATGTATTTCATGACAATGCATAATATGCATAAAAATTGAATCATACTAATTCTAATTTCCATTTTTATTATAATTTTTTTATTTTTAATGTTGTTTTTTACGATTAATTAAAACTACTGCGCATCTGCTTAGTGTCTAATACAGGAACATATGTAGGGTACTATATAGGAGCTTATGTCCTCTTTCGTCTTTTCTATGCTTTTCAAAAAGTTAATTTTGTATTTTTTATCTTATGTTTTACGATTAAAAGAAAATCTACTCGTCCTATCGAAAAATAATTAATAATAAATTTATAGATCTTTTTAGGCAAAGAACTTTTGTCTCGCAATTTAAGTTCATACTTTGTGTAATTTTTTCAAACAAATTTAATATTTTTATTTAAAATGTTATTTTTACGACTAAAGCAAAAATTAACTGTTCTATAAAAAATTATAGCTCATTTTTGAATGAACAAGTTTTGTCTGATTTTTTCTCGTGGCTTATATCAAAAAGTGATTCATTCTTAATTTGTAGTTCTTTCCAGGGCGCGCAATTTAAGTTGTTTATTTTTTTCGTATCTTGCATAGTTCGGCCAAAAAATGGAATTTTTGGATTCTTCATTATTTTTGGTAGAATCAAATTTGTAGTGTTCAACTTCTCGACCAAATTAAAAAAAGTTGTTATCATAGTCCTGTAGGGCTTTCAAAAAGCAAAGTTTTTCTTCTCTTGACTTTTTTTATATCATGCTTTTTTGGCTTAAAATGTTCATTTTAGTTTGCTTTTTGGATTTTGAAAATGCTCTAACTCTGACAATTTTCTTTTTATAGAAAAAAGTCATGTGGATCAATTGTTTGAGTTTTGAAGTACTATAAACAACCGTGCATAGAATTTATACATCAGGAAAAAATGTCGTTTTAAAAATTGTTTGTACGATCAAATTTTGAATTTTCAACTTTTTGACTAAATTGAAAAAGTTATTATCATAATCTTGTAGGACTTTCAAAAACAACGTTTTTCTTTTCTGTAATCGTTGATCCGTGCGGGCAACCGAGCTGGGCCCTCTGAGTTAGTCTCTATGGAACATCTATATTGTTAGATTTCGAATTTGAAAAAAGTGTCATCGAATTTTTCTCATAAATGATTTGTTTATAATTCTGAACTCATGAAAACTTAAGATCTCTGGTGTCAACAAAATATTCACCCTTTGGACTTGAAAATTGTAATCATCGATCCGCAAGCGCAACCGAGCAGGCCCACTGCGGTAGGCTGTATGACACATCCATATTGTCAGACTTCGAATTTTAAAAAAGTGTCTTCGAATTTTTGTCAGAAATTAATTCTTTGTAAGTCTGTACTCATGGAATTGTTTTGAAGAAATGTTCACCCATTGTACTTAGAAATTGTAATCGCTGATATGTGAGGGCAACTGAGCAGGGCCTCATGCAGTAGCTCCTATAGAACTTCCATATTGTCAAGAGTGCGAATTGCAAAAATGGTTTATCGAATTTTTGTCAGAAATTTATTGTTTGTAAGTCTGTACTCATGAAACCTTAAAAGTGGTGGTGTCAAAAATATATTCTTACTTTGAGTTTAGAAATTTTAATCGTCGAACCATGAGGCTAACCGAGGTGGGCCCACATCGTAGAATCATGCTTAGAATCTCCTCTCGTGGAACATCCATGCGGGCCCCTGCTGGGGCCTAATCTCGAAATTTGTAATCAAAGAGAATTATTTTTTTAAGGTTGAACATAATTTCTCCTACAGTCAATTATAAAATATTTTTGAAGAATACTGCCTCTTATTTTTTGGTTGATATCACAACATAATTAACCTTTCAGAGGGCTTCAGGGCCATGTGTAACTTTGATCTGATTAAAAAATATAATGCGAAAAAAACAAAACAGAAAAGTCGTCCTCAGGACGATGTGAAACTTTGATCTGATTAAAAAGTATAATGCTAAAAGAACAAACCAAAAAGGGGACAGTGTTAAAAATGACCTCCAATCCAAGTCAGCTAAATTTAAATTAAAGAAATCGAAATGATAATAAAATTAAATTTAAAATCCTATTTAACGTCCAATAATCAAATTGATGCGCAGAATTCCTAAAAATATAACCATTAATCTAACGAAAGAATGTGGAAACCACTATACAATTTTCTTATTGAAATTTTAAAAAAGATAGCAATTATTTCCTGAAAAAGAGAACAGGAAAACATTTTCTTTATTGGACAAAAATAAAAATAGAGGAAAGAAGAATGAGATTGCAACCACAAAATTCACTTTCTTCTCTTTTTCTCTTTCTTCCTTTTCATTTTTACTATTATGCAATCACAATAAAAGAAATTGTAAAAAATAATCTCCAACGTTTCGACACTCATACTGCACCTCTATCAAGGCAAAAAAATAAATAAAAGAAAAAAACAACCAAATACAAAATACCAGAGCAGGCACGAGCAGCAACAAAACCACGATTCTTTCTTTCTGACTCTCGAGAATTAAATGAGAATCGAAATGAAAACCCATGACAAATATATCTGGAACATCCAATGAGGGCGAACAGGGGATCCGATATAAACGTACCTAAAAAATCCATCATAAGCACATCAGAAACAGTGAAACTAAAAGAAAATAAACATTTATGAAAACTCAGTGTTAAATGGAATTACTCATATTGGAATAACTCTTGTTTAACCTGTAAAAATCAGTCTTCAAATTAATATATAAATTCTTTTGTTTTTTTATGTAAAGCATTTCCTGTCAGTCTGTCCCACGTAAGTAATTTCACAAATCTTGCAAAAGATCCTATAGAAAACACCACCCTTTTCAAATTTAAATAAAGTATCCTTGCAAAAAGTTATTATTAAATAAATGTTAAATGGTACACTGAAAATAGTATACGTCCTAAACTTTTTCAGCATAAATTCAACAGTTTTCGGGATTTGACCAATAAATTGAAGAACAAAAGTATTAAAAGTACTATAATCCCTAAATTCCCGCTGGCAAAATATTACTTTTTCTGCTTTTGATTTGCGGAATTGTAATTGTAATATTTTCCTCAATTAACTTTGGTGGGTAATATTTTAGAAAAAGGATACTACGAACAATGTTGAAATTTCATTTGTGAAATGAAACATAGGACAAACCTAGAGCTCCATGAACTAAGTTTTTGATTACTGCAACTTTATTTTAAAAAAGATAAGCTGAAAATAGATTTAAAATTCTACCTAATTATGTATTTTCCCTTAACCAATCGGCAATAATATTACCATCCTGATCTTTAGTTACTTCTATGTCTAAAAAACGGATTTTATTATTCTTTTCTATTTCATGGGTAACTTAAGGTTTTTGATGAAAGCTGTTAAAAGTATTTACAACTATCTGCAACTTTGCTAGGGGAACACATAAAAAGGTATTATCAATATACCGAAAGTAAAAAGGCGATTTTCTGTATACAATTTAAACCCTCACAGCAATAAGATATCCCGGGATCTTATTTGATCCCATTTATCTCCCAGGTTGTCCCAAGGATATCCCAGGAATAACCCGTCGAATATCCAGCAAGGCGGAAATTTTGATATCCTAGGGGTAACCCCGGGAAATCCAGGAAATACCTTTGGCATTTTCGGGATATTTAAATGTCCGAAGTAGGATATAAATTGATTTTCTATATTGTGCATGAAACATTTGAATATCCCAGAAACGCCCAGGGGTATCCTGGTGTTATCCCTGGGACATCCCAATTTATGCCTTGCGAAATATTCGACGGGTTATCTCTGGGATTTCCTTGGGACAAACAGGGGAAAAATGGGATAAAATGGGATATCCCGGTATATCATATTGTTATGAGGTAAATGGATTCAATAATAACTTTTTTCAAGGATCCTTTGTATAGATTTAAAAAGGGTGGCGTTGTCTACAAAATAATTTGCAAGATTTGTGGGATGACTTACGTGGGGCAGACTAGCAGGATTCCTAATATTAGTTATTCTATTATGATTAATTATATTTCGCACTGTAACAGCATCGAGTATTCTATTGTAACAGCATTGGCTAGTTTCCCCACTTCTTCGTCTAGACACGGGCCTTAGGGTGACAAAGGTTGCTTTAGGCATCCCTTGTGTAGGGAGTCAGTCTGCTTTCTAGCTCTTAGCAGTAAAGAAGTCCAATAAAGAAGTCCTGTCTCACAGTTTAGGCACTTATACAAAGAAAAGGTTATTCATTTCTCCAGACCATTACAAAATTGGCGATCCTGCCAAGATCCCGTTTACGATATCCTGGAGAAGAAGTATCTACGGAACACCCCCAGTAATTTCAAACAACGAGGATCTTCGACTCGAACTAGGACTCTAAGGATTCTGTTCGCAGCCCAGGCAACGACCACCAGAAGCTGAGACTCCTAAGGCATCGACGGAACCTCGGTAAAAGATCTCACGATCTTCCCATCCCAGAGAGAGCCCGCTGAGCCAAGCGATGAGCCTCTGAAAGAAGCGTATCATCGAGCCACGCCCGGTTCAATCGCATAGCAGCAGGACGTCTACGGCCGTCGAAGTGCAACTGCTATCTACCTGACTGACACGGAACGACATGAAAGCAGAAAAAAAGTAAGCAGTATTTTAGTTTTAAGATAGTTACGAATCTTGTTCAGATATTTTCTCAGTAGATAAGTCATTTTCGCATACGTCGAACGGTGATTTAATTGCCTCGGCGTTTTTGATAAGGCTAAGTGAGGAAATATTTCGGTGAATAGGCTGGCGTCAGTAGGTACGACGTTGGTGGTCCACGTCCTCTATCTCCTCTAATAAACCGACGATCTACTCTGAATTAACCTTGTGGCATTGATGTAGCACGATTCTGCAAGTGAAGGGTTTAAAATTCATCAAATATTGTAAAATTAATAACGCGATTCGCGACACTCACACCCGACACTCGTAAATAGGACAAACTGGCGTTCCACGCCTATAGGAAGATCTTACCATACAATGCCACACATAAACAGACACTTCTTCGGATTCTGATAGCAGTTCACGCGGATTAGACAATCTGTTTAGAACCGCACCTACCATGTCATCAAAAGATTTGAGGGAAGGTTCGAAAAGTGAAACTACGGATCCACTATTGCTGATCCTGAGAAAATTAGAAATAATCGAGGACGTGCAACGGGCCATGAGAGCCGACATGAGGATTTTGAACTAGGAAAATTTAAAAAGGGCCAACGAGATAAGAGATCTCGCTAGGATTAGCAATGCCCTTCTAACAGAGGACGAATCCATTCAAGAACGTGAATCTTCGGACGAGGAAGTAGCACCTGAACCAGCTAAAAGAACCATTCAGCCCGCTCCCCTAGTCCCGAATTCCTTAGAAAATGGTATGTGCCAGGTAAAGCCACTCGCACATAACGATACACTGAGAAGCGAGCCGAGCAGCGGTGTAACATCAATGCATACAACAGGAACCTTTGGACCCGGTGATCAACCACCGCATTCCTTAACAGCCGATACGAGCCGCTTGTCTGTAAACCCGCACGACAATAGACAGAGCTGTAACGCAGCAGCGACGCAACCGTCGACTTCGAGCTAGCCGTCTGCATCCGTTCACGACGCCACACAGAGATGCAACACAGAAGGAAGGCAACCCTCAAATTCTTTCGCTCACACAAGTGCGTGCCATGTGAAAACGCTCGCTCATGGCTCAACACAGAGAGGAAACGCAGCAGCGAGGCAACGAGCAGCGATAGAAAACTTTGAACCTCTCTCTCAGGCAAAAGATATTATCGGCACTGTAAAAGTTCTTAATGGACACGATGACGTTGGTGTATACGACTTCATTAATACGGTTAAGCTTGCGAAGCTCAAATGCTCTCAACCACATCTACTACCAGATTACATCATAACCGAAAAAATTATCGGGAATGCTAAAAGTGCAATTAGGCATTGTTCTATAAACAATTATGATAATTTGTACAGTGCCCTTAGGACGAATTTCGCAACTACAACTACTCTGGAAACTTGTAGAAGTAGGATAGAAATTATATGGCAAAATCATGATACTGTGCAAAATTATAATCAAAGATTTAGAAGTACCTATAACGAGTTAATTTATATAATTCAGTCCGAATACTCGTTCGGAATAGAGCGCAAATTAGCCCTTCAAATGGAGGAAAAATCTGCTACTAAAAGATACGTGATGAACCTCCGAGAAGACGTTAGTAATCAAGTGCGACCTTTAAAGCCCAGATCTTTGAATGAAGCTCTGCAGGAGGCTGTTGAAGCAGGAGTGTGGTGTAGAGAACGTCTCCGTACAAAGGTCTTGTCGGCGCCTTGACCGCCACAATCTCACAATAACAGACTGCCGAGGAGAAGCACGGGATCGTCCACAGCACGAAACCAGCAGCCACAAATGCGGAACCAGCCCTCCGACGTTTCTAACCATGGATTGCCCCTACAGCAAAGAATGCAAATGACCTGCAACTATTATAAGAAACCAGGTCACTTTGAAAGACAATGCTCAATAAAACTTAGGCAACAGGGTTTTCACAACGGAACGAATCAGAAAAGACCACTGGGTGTAAGGAATATTCTGGAAATAGAGGATTCACAAAACCCGTTAGAATATTACGGAGTAACAGAGGAAGAGTAAAACCAGCTCGACAACTACGAGGAATCTGCAGAATTTCAGCAATTAGCGGACGATTATAGTCGATACATGGAAAACACTCAAACGGTACTCCCTATAGATTGTTAGTAGATTCCGGAGCCGCAATAAATTTAATAAAGAAATCGGAACTTGCAGCAGAAAAGACACCATTTGACATGAGAAAACGCTTTTCCATGGGTTGAGATGTACATAATTCAAATCAAGCGGTAAGAATACCATATTTAGGAAAACTACATCTCTTCCATATAATTGATGACGATTTCCCCTCACTAGAGGAAAGTATCATGGGCCTGCCTTTTTTAACGCGTTTTATAGATACCATTTGACTAAGAACTTCCTTTACGTAGACAATAAAAAGTTACCCCTTTATGAGGACGGTGCATTTTTACCTGGTAATACAGCACAAATAACCCAGATAAAAGTAATTGACAAAGATCAAGGCATTTACATAGAAAATGACAAATTAATTCCTGACGGCGTTTACAAAATAGAAAATCAAGAGTTAGTTGTACCCCTGTACAATTATGATAAAAACCCGTTGATAATACCACAAAAAATCAGGTACGAAGCAATAGAGCAAATTAAAAAAATAAATAGAATGAGTTTTACTTCAGTGGAAAAAAGCCGGTAAACAGGATCCAAGATTTATTAAGCAAGACTAGATTGAAGCACGTAGAAAAAGCGGAAGCTCCTAAATTATGGAAAATAATAGCGGGGTACAGTGATATTTACTACCTCGAAGGAGACCCGTTTTTATGCACTGATATAGTGGAACATGAAATCATTTTAAAAACAGGAAAAATAGTACATAGTACACCGATTTGGGTTGTCCCAAAAAAGGAAGACGCGTCTGGTAAGCAGAAATGGCGAATAGTAATCGATTTTCGCAAGGTAAACGAAGACACAGAACAAGATGCTTATCCACTGCCCATCATGGATGATATTTTGGACAATTAGGAAACTCAAAATTCTTTTCAGCCTTCGTACTAATTTCTGGGTTTCACTAACTCCCAATGAGTGAGGCCTCAAAAAAATATACGGCTTTTTCAACACTAGAAGGACATTTTGAATTTATTAGAATGCCCTGTGGACTCAAAAACACTCCCGTTACTTTCCAAAGGATGATGGACAATGCCTTAAGAGGATTGGCAGGAAAAAAATGTTTTGTTTACCTCGACGACATTGTCGTATTCGGCTCAACTTTAAAAGAACACAATAAAAACCACGAAAGCCTATTTGACAGACTGAGAGAAACGGGATTAAAACTTCAGCCTGACAAATGTGAGTATTTACGTCCGGAACTCGAATATTTAGGACACTTGTTAAATAAGGACAGTGTATAAACTAACCTCTCAAAAATACTGGTCAACAAATTGTCAAGAATCTTCAGACAAAATAAAAGAGCTATTATGCGCAGCACCGGTTTTGATGTTTCCAAACTACAAAGAGAAATTAACTTTAACGACAGATACATAGAATCACGGATTAGGTACAGCATTATCGCAAAACGGTCACCCCTGTTGTTACATATCAAGGACGTTCAAAAGAGCTGAGATTAATTATAATACCACCAGGCATTAATATGGCTACACAACGTGAAAGACCCCTCTTCACGATTGTTAAAATGGAGATTACGTTTGGAGGAATATCGTTAAACTATCGAACACGCAAAAGGTAAGAAAAATAAAGCAGCAGATTGTTTATCTAGACTATTTCCAATTCAACAAGAAGAAGAATCTCTACAAAATACACCAAAAGAGGTTAAGCTGGACGTGGAAAGAGGGGAGGAATTAATAGGAGAAGAAACAGCGAGTACGTCCAGAGATGAAAATCTTTTACCACAACCGTCAACAAGTTCTTCCTGCCGTCGCATGGATGCAGATCTACTCATCTCGAATGACGAAGGGTTGACGGATGGAGGAGAAAATTTACACAAAGAATATAAAAAATGGATTACTAATAGGACACCCAGTAGAGAAAATGTAAAACCTAACGCAGGTGGAAAGCTCTGGAGAACCATATCCAAAGAACGGAAAGGAAGTCAAGCAGCATTTCTATATAAGTTAGAATTAAAATTATTTCTTGAAAAAAAGATCCTACTCCATCTTCACTCCATTGGGAATTGAACTACAAAACTTCTGATTTCCGGTCAGGTGCTTTTCAAATTAAGCTATTAGAGGGATCAGAATAGGAACTTTTAATTCAAGAACATAACGCTAATTTTTAGCTAGGTGTTAATGGTACAAGTAATTATTTCATAATTTCTAAATTTATCTACTATATCATCAGAGATTGTACCTCACCTCCCTCTAATACCCTAATTGGAAAAGCACCTGACCGGAAATCAGAAGTTTTGTGGTGACCGAGTGGCTGAAAGTGCTAGATCAGATAAATAAAGATGTCATGGCCTCCAAACTATCTATTTCACGATACGACTTTATTAACCCAATGAATACCCCTTTAGAAAAAGTGAAAATAAGGAACTACCTTAACATCTTGAGCCGCAAATATGAAGATCGGCAATTTCACACGTGTTACATGCCACGTGCAAAACTTACTCAAGAGGAAAAGGAAGAAATCATAAGAGAATCGCACGGATTAATTACTGCTCAACACTTTGGGGAAAACAAGACTATTGGGCGAGCCAGAACCCTTAGAGAATAGAAAAATATGGAAAAGGAAATTATTCATTTCATTAAACAATGTCCAGTATGCCAATTACAAAAGACGGTAAGAATTAAAAGACAGTGTGAAGCAATCATCCCAGACACGCCTGTCAACCCTAACGGCAAAATAGCCATGGATATATTCGGTCCATTGCCTTTGACACTATCAGGGCATGAATACATTCTCACCATACAAGATATGCTCACAAAATATGTGATCTTAATACCTCTTATGAACACGGAATCGGAAAGCATTATAGAAGGGTTATTTGATCATTACATATACCTATGCGGCGCACCTAAGAATATCCTAACAGACCAAGGACAAAATTTCATATCCGAACTGGTACAGAACTTTGAAAACCTGTTTATAATTAAACATATAAAAACTACAGTTTATCACTCACAAAGCAACGGAGCTCTCGAGAGAGCCCACTCGACGATTAAGAATTTATTAAAAACAAGCATCGACGACCACAACATATAATGGGATCAAAACCTGAAAATAATTCGCATGGCATACAACACTATGAAGCATGACGGTACAGGATACTCACCCTTCCAACTGACTGAAGCTTAGACATGAACACTACCTCAAGAAGGCTAAGGAGAAAATAGAAACATGGTGGCTCAAGCACAAAAAACTGCAAGACTCAAGAATCGCCTAACCGCAGGGAATCTATGAACCTGGGGATCTTGTCAAACTTATTAACAACCATAAAGATAACAAGCTCTCCCCTTCATGGAAAGGACCAGCAGTAATGGTAGTGAAACAAGAAAACAACAATTACACTGTACTTTTTAACGACAAACGAACTAGGATACACGCCAATCAACTTATGCGAGTACGGGTGACCTGGATGGAGTAATGATCTATTCAGAAGAGTTGGGACAAACTAATCTGTATCACGAAACTTGAAACCTCATACTTGGAGTAAGTACGGATAATATAGAAGAACGATTCGTCTCATTGCATGATCTTATCAGAGCATACATTCAAAATTAAGGCTTTTTCTTTTTTTATTTCCTGACAAAAATAAAAAAATTTTTATTTGAATTTTGAAAAGTACCAATTCCAAGAGAATACTCAGATTCATTCCCAAACGCCCAGAATGAGCAGAGGAACTTTCCAGTACAAGTTTCCAGTACCGTAGGATAAATAAAAAAATGTAATTAATTTATTATAAGCAAATAAGTGGATGAAAATGGTTTAATATGGTTTTACGGAATTAGCTCCATACAGATCGTGAATGATACTCAGTTATCATATCTGCTCATATAATAAGAATTCGCAATTTTTCAAATGCTCTTAGTTAACAATTGCATTATTCAGGTATTTTTCGTCACGCAAAATCCATTCTTTGGATGTATTTAATTGTTCATGACTGACCTTCAAAGAACGTAAGGTGATTTGAATGAATAATAACAACTGCTATTGTTATAAACAATTTCATGAGCAATTACTTTTCTTTTCTATTTGTCATGGAATGAATACCGTTTTCTACCCAGAATCAACAGCAGATCAATAATTGATGATACCCATTCATTATTTTCAATCATCCGATAACAATTGTTTATTATTTAAACACATATAATAAAAAAATACACAGTTTGGGCATTTTTGGATATTCTTACTTCGTTTTCAGAACTGCATTAACTGACCATGACCAATTTTTTAAACCCAATTGTTATCGGCATGAAAAATTTCGTGAGAATAATATTAATATTAATTCGATACGCACATCAGACTGTACGTCTGTTTCAAAAGTAAAACTTCTGCTTCCGGTTGAGTGCGTGCTTGAACTGGATTTTTCCGGTTGAGTGCGAGCTTGAACACGATATTTCCGGTTGAGTAAGAGCTTAAACTGGATTTTTTGGACAAACTATGTATTTGTTTATTAAATTTGTTCAAATAATCAACAATTGTTATCGAATGGTCGAAAATAATGAATAGGTATCATCAATTAGTGACCTGCAGTTGATTCTGGGTGGAAAACGCTATTTATTCTATGACGAATAGAAAGGATTTGTAATTGTTCATGAAATTGTTTCTAACAATGGCGGTTTTTATTATTCATCCGAATCCCCTTACGTTATTCAAAGCTTAGTCATTGACAATTAAATACATCCAAAGAACGGAGTTTGTGTGACGAAAAATAGCGAAATAATGTAATTGTTAACTAAGATCGTTTGAACAATTGCGAATTGTTATTATATGAGCAGATATAACTGAGTATCATTCACGAGCTCCATGGAGCTAATTTCATGGCAAACGACTATTCTTTTTGTCACCAATAGCTAAAGCCAAAAATTGTTTTCTTTATTTGTTTATCATATTGACTGTTCATTCATGAATCCTCGCGGGTATGACACAAAAATTATTTTCGTTGCTCAACTGAGGAAATCCAGTAAGAATCAAGGGGCCATACACCGTAAAACCATATGAAACCAATTTCATCCACTTATTTGTTTATAACAAATGAAATACATTTTTAAATTTATCCTACAGTGCTGAAAAAATGTACTTTATAGTTCCTCTATTCATTCTGGGTATTTGGAAATAAATCTGAGTATTCTCTTGGAAATGGTACTCTTCAAAAGTAAAAAAAAATCTTTTCTTATTTTTGTCAAGAAATAAAAAAAATAAAGCCTGAATTTGAATATATGCTCCGATAAGATCATGCGGATTTTCATCAGCTTAAATTTTAAAAAAACCGTTTGAATCGGATGAAAACTGTAGTCGGAAAATCAATTTGTCCAGAGTTGTGATTTTCGTCCCACTGTGCGTAGGAGCCGTGTGGGCTGGGTAGACTTGAACCCACCCATAAAATAACTAAATCTAATCATGAAATAAACCTAATAACTATCTTAAATTTATATTTTTAAAAATATTTTCGGTGAGGACACACATGAAAAAAATCGCTTTGACGCCCCTGGCTACCAACAATAATTGCTTAATACATTTCTTATTAGTTAAGGGAGAAAAAAGTGAAATTTTTTAAATCCATAATTCAAATGTTGTAGAACTTGAAAGTTGAAATAGACCAACTTTGATAGAAAAATAGGTAAAAACATTCTCTCTGAAAGATCTCTTTCATAAATTTAAAGAAAGGACTGTCGATTTCACGAGTAAATCCATTAATTTCAATTTTATCATGATTATTGACAAAACAGTGAAGAATAATATTTTAAGTAAATATATTTGTTTTCGGCGTGGAAATAAGAAGATGCATTTTTATAGAATCTGCAATATTAGTTCTTAAAAAATGAAAGACTATAATTTAACGAAATCCATTAAATTCATAGTGAATAGCATATTTTGAGCGATTATAATGCCAGTGTTTGATGTTAGAATGCGCAGAGGTCTTTTTCTATTAGACTGCCGATAAATGAGAAAATTACTATCCCTGGCGGACCGAGTAAACGCAAAGGATACTCTACAGCGCATCCTTCTTAGCAAACACGTTATGTAACTGTTCCGTAACAAAGGGGTTACATTGTTGTATCTGGTGATACAGCAATACAACGGTTCTGTAACATACTAGTTCTATTACTGGAAGGTCAGAATATTGAGTAAAGCTGTAACTGAATTTAGATGTACCCATTTCATAAAAAAACTGTAAAAATTATGTAGCAGTGTCATGTAAATGCTATAGAAACTGATTGTAACATTTGTTCTGTAACTTGGTTACACGCATGAACTACAACATTTTAGTGACATTGTTACGTAATTGCGTTGTAACGGAGTAAGGATGTGGTTATATAAGTTGTGTATAATGCACTTTAGTAACGGTAATGTAAAAGTGTGATATACCTATTACGCAGCAATCATGTAACATTTTTTCTGTAATTTGGTTACACTTACGAACTATATTTATCTGAAGCGAGGAAAACTTAACTCAATTCAGGATGTGACATCTATAAAGGATACTCTCCGATGCAAATAGAAACATCTCATCCACCAAATTTGGTCTTCCGAAATGTCGAGGAACAAAGTATCTGCAACGAACATGCTGGCCGTCCTGGTAGTACTCTATTCATTTGGAATAGTTCCGTGGACGAAGAAAGAGCTTAGATCCCTTGATATCGGGACAAGAAAGGTTATGCACATTGAATAAAAGCATGCATCTTAAGTCTTCTGTTCCGCGACTGTACATCGCACGCCGTCAAAGTGGTCGCGGAATATTGAGTGTTCAATGTTTTCACAACAGGATTATTCTGGGTGATTTAACTTGTTGCAATCCGAACTCTACATTACATTTTTCATTCGAATTTCATCGATTAAATGCAATAGTATTTTTGAAGCGTTAAAAATTTGAAAAAGATGTCATTAACTTTTGCTGAAGGTAGCTTCAAGCGCATCCAGAATCGCTTCAGTACTATGTTGCGCACGGAGTTCGAAAATAACCCAATCAGACTTTAACAACGGGCGCAGAACTGTGCCCGCACTGGCGGATACAGGCGCGGTACTGGCAATCAGTACGGGCGCCTGTACTGATGCCCGTACTGGATGATAACGCTTTAACATTACTGGCTTGCCAGCACTGGCTGAATACTGCCTAGCAATACTGGGCCCATATGGGCATGTCATTACTGGCTAACCAGTACTTGAACTGTACTAAAAATCAGTGCTGCGCCTGTACTGGCGGAATATGGACACGGTATTATCAATTAGTACTGCATCCGTACAGGTGAAATGCGGACACTATACTGGCAATTGTTACTGCACTTATACTGGCGGAATACGGGCACGGTACTGGCAATAAGTGATGATGAAATATGGGAACACTACTGGAAATCAGTACTGCGCCCACAACGGCGGATTAGAGACCTGATCAGCAGCAATATTTTCTTCCTCGCTTCCATTTTCCTCTGATTGTTCCAAAGAGCAAATGGAAACAGAGTCCAAATTTTCCGAAATGCTGCATTCCGGCGTTCTGTACGTGGAAGAAAATGAGTAATATAAAATGAGGAAAACCTACAATATTGTAAGTTAGATTTCTTTTGTCACGTGCATCAATCGTAATGGTTGAATTTCTGACGAAAATGAGTGCATTTTTTGTAACAATGCAGCTTGAAGATATAAAAAATATCAATTTTTTTACAATGTAATCACTGCACTTTTTCCGCAAGAACAATCAAAACATTTCACGATGCCGAGTCAAACCAAGTTGAGTTGATGTTAGTAGCCAGTGGTAGCCATTTAGATCGTACCAACTTCTGGCGATCATGTACAAATCTCGTGAAAATTTAAATTCAATTCAAGATGAAAATACATTAGGAAATGAATAAATAATAATAAATATTAGTTTTTATTCCAAATTATTAAACATATAATATTATTATTGTATGAATTGACAAAAATTTCACAGAAATAATATTTTCTAATACTGTCTTCCCAGTACTCGTGCAGTACTAAATATTCATGATTGCCATTACTGCGCCAGTAATGGCAAGAAAGTAGCGGCTAACCAGTACTGGCGAAGTACTGCCACCCATTACTGGCGCAGTAATATTTTATTTTATTTTCAGGAATTATTTTCATCCATTTGATGATTCGGCGTTAAAAAGGGATTTTACATTGGATTGTTTTCCTATTTAAATATCCTAAATTTTCATTTTTCTGACTTGGATTGGAGGTCATTTTTATTTTATGTTTGTTTGTGGCTGGTTTGCCTTTCAAACTTTCACTTGATTCGCAGTTATCATTGAGATAGTATCGCGGCAGATGTTGGTTGCCTTCTCATTTTTCTTTCCTCCTTTTTATTTTCGTCCAAAGTAGAGATAAATAATTTTCTTTTTTTCTTTTTTATGGGGAAAGGAAGGGGAGAGGTGGTTCCTTTTTTTCAGATTCCAATGGGAACATTTTGTGGTGGTTGTCCAAGTTTGATCGTTAGATGATCTACAAAGTTTGAAAGTATTATTAAAGAAGAAACGAAAGATTTCATAGGAAGGTGATTTCGACCAAAATCAGGTAAGGTAGATTGTTTACTGTTGTTCCATCGTTAATTTTCTCACATACCTTTCTTTTTCCATTTCAATAATACTTTTCAGCCTTGCAGTTCAACTTTCCATTAATCTATAATCTACGTTTCCTATTTTTTCCACTCCTGTTTTATGATTTGCATTTAAAAACTTTACTTTGCTTAATTTGAGTTCGAATTTCGCGGGAATTCATTTAATTTCGATGGCGTCTCCGAACGAGCGGTAAACTCTCCCATTCCCTCTTTTCCAACCCTTCCACGGTTGGCGACACGCGTGCAGTGCTATGAAGGTTCCGTGCTCTGTCTGAGATAGAAATATATGTCTGTACTCCATTTTTTCTAGAAGCCGAACGCGTCCTCGGGTCCTCGCGTCCTCGGGTTGCGTCCTCGGGTTGCGGCTAGAGGGTCCCTGTACCAAGGGTTTCTGCTGAATATGGCTACAAAAATAAATAGGCAGTCGCGGACAATTGTCCAGGGGTGATCCCGAAGGAATTAACCCCCAAGCGGAGGTGTGAAAACCGTGCCGAAAGCTGAAT
>NC_046666.1:117003723-117017221 GCF_010883055.1 Belonocnema kinseyi | reverse complement strand
GTTCTTGGCTTTAAACTTCAGCCCTGACAATGTTGACGTCCCTAGCGATTCTCATTTTACCTTACTGTTGTGTAATTCCTGTCATAATAAAAGTCGAAATCTAATTGACCGATGAAACATTATTATATTATATTATTAATAGAAATTATATATTTCCTAAAATAATTTAAAACTTCGAGCGAGAACGGTTACCTCCTTCGATGATATTGAACCCTTCGAAATTTTTTTGCTCACTTTTCCCGACAATAGTCTTGGCCTTTGGGTCGAAATGGCGTCACTGCAATGCATGTTCTCATTCATGAAAACACATTTTTCTTATATGAATGGAACACGATATAATAAAAGATCAAGAGTTTCTTGAAAAATCGATAATTTTAATTTCTGACCAATCATTCTGGATTTGTAACCGCAGCTAATAAAAAATTTCATTTTACGGTAAACCTATGCAGGTTCGCTTGATGCTTAGTTACTGTCGAATAACGCCTATCAGCTGCTACTAAAAGAAGATGTACTTGAGGCCGCCTTATGCCCATTTAAATGATAGGTATTTAATTTTTAATGTTATCAACGTTGAAAGAAACTATTGCAATTACTCCATTACATTATAATAGAAAATTTAACGAACAATCCAAATTGCAACAAGTTAAATGGCCATCTTTCTGTTTTTAAAAAGTTTTTATTGAATGATACGGAAGGGATACTATATGGATACAATAAACGGAGAAAACTTGTTCATCAAAATTTATCCAATCAGTTCGGTAAATGGAGGACAGTACTGCATTTAGATAAAGCTTACAATAATTTTAGGAATTAATACAAAACAGAACTACAAATATTACAAAAGAGCCCTGGCGGACCTAAGAAACCGAAAGAGGCCTCTACAAAGTACCCTTAAGGCCAATTCAGACTAGTCGTTCTCGGTTGCGGTTCGCCGGTTTTCGATTGACCCGTGCAGCTCACACTCCGCCGATTCAGCTTACACGATTGCCATTCGCGCGTAGGCGCGGTTTATTGATTAAAGTGACATGAATGACGTGCATCAAGCTCGCGAAACAGCTGACAGGCCTCGTTGATTTAGCGAGCGTTCTCATTGGCTACGGTTGCGAATGGCACGGTTGAAATTCGAATCGAACCTAAACGCTAGAACCGAACCGGAACCGGGACCGAGTATGCGCTGATTGGCCGAAAGTCCAACCGGACCGGCGAACCGCAGTCGAGAACGGCTAGTCTGAATTGGCCTTTACAGACCCCACTGACTCCCCCTTCGGTTCCTTTAAAAATAACTCAAAAAAATAGCAAGATCAACTCTCAAATTGTTGAAATTCGGATTCTACGTTCAAATGTGCATTAGAAACTCATGGACTTAATCGGAATACTTTTTCCTGCAGCGCTAAAAACGTTTGAAGATAAATTACCTGTCATTTACATAGACCGAAAGCGGCTTTAAGTGCATCTTCTTTTAGAAGCAGTTAATAAGCATTCCGTGGGTAACTTTAAGAATTTTATCTGGATGCTAGCGCCATGCCGTGAGTTTCTAATGGGAATTTTAACTTAAAATCCGTATTTCAACAATTTCAAAGTTGATCTTTCTGTTGCTTTTTTTGTTGAGTTTTTTAAGAAGGATCTGAAGGGGGACGTAGTGGGGTCTTTAAGTGTACTTTGTATAGGCTCCTTTCGGTTTCTTTGGTTCGCGAGGGAGTGATGCAAAATCTCAAGTCCAAAAGTGAAAATTCTCATATGTAATAATTAATAAAAGGACTTTATTATATCAATACCAATATATCATAAAATAACGCAAAGTAATGTACATTTTTATTAAAGTAATGATATAAAGTTGATTTTCGTGTGATATTAATAATTCACTCAAAATGTAGTATTAATTGCAGAATTTTTTAGAGATTTCGACTTTTATTATGACAGGAATTACACAACAGTAAGGTAAAATGAGAATCGCTAGGGACGTCAACATTGTCAGGGCTGAAGTTTAAAGCCAAGAACCCCGTACAAACTTTAACTTTGTTAAGTTTTGGTTAATATTGTAGTTAATATAGTAGTTAATATTGTAGTTAATATTGTTATTAAGTCAGCTGTGAGGTTTTGTCGTTATCTATCGATCGCGTTAAACTATCTGTAACTAACAGTTCGACTCATTTTAGCTAACTGGTAGGTAATCGATATCACATTTTATTCAACTGTGGGGTAATCTTTATTATCTGTTTGTAATATTTCTTACAGAATCACGAATTAAATTATAATGACCAGTAGTAGTTATGCTGTTACTGTGGAGAGATAGACGCCCCCCCCTCTCTTCCCCCAACACCCCTCGACCTTCAAGACTGTCGCTATGGCGAGACGGACACTCCCTCTCCTCCCTCAATCCTTTGCCTCCCTCTCCTCCCCCAACACCTTTGAAAATGTCCCTATGGAGACAGTCACTCTCTCTCTTCCCCCAACTCCCCTTGCCCATGAAAATGTCACTATGGAGACAATCACCCTCTCTCTGCCACCCAACCCCTTTCGCTATTCGAAATGTTACTATGAAGACAGACACCTCTCTCTGCCCCTCAACCCCCCTCGCCGTTGAAAATGTCACTATGGAAACAGACACCCTCTCTCTGCCCCTCAACCCCCTTGTCATTTGAACTGTCACTATGGAGACAGACACTCCTTCTCCTTCCTCCAACCCCCCTCGTCGTTGAAACTTTCACTGTTGGGATAGATACCCCCTCTCTACAACCATCCTCCCTCTACCTAGAGAGGGGGTAAAACTATTTTGCTGTACCCCATTCCCCTCGACCATGACGCGTGTTATCTCCAGATATTCTCCATACTCGGAGCATTCGCTGTATCCCTCTAATACACTTCACTAAGCGAATTCGCTAAATTTAGATGATTCACTACATCCGGCGAATTTGCTACACTCAAATAATTCATAGAGGTAAGTAACATAGAGGTAAGTAACATCATTAGAAAAAATATGTTTTCGCAAAAGTAAAGGACTTTTTATTAATATTTTTTTACATTGGAGTAGAAAGGTACAGTTTGCATAGCAGACATTTTTTTCAAAGTGTTCGCAAATGAAATATTCTTTCGCTCAACAAATTTACGAATAATCACATAATATATTTCTGCATCGAGTTGTTTTACAGAATTTAAATCTCGCATAACTTTCAAGATAATTTCTTTGATAGATGGTAGTTTTTCCATACAGTTAAATTTCTCAATTTAATTTTTACCCAGAGTCGATGTAATGAGTTCTGGAAGAAGATGATGCAAGAGACAATTAGAACATGCTTCTAGAACAGGTACAATAGCTTGTAGTTTAAGAACGCATGCATTTATACAGTTTCTAAAAATGTGCAAGTATCGGAAAGTTGTAGCCTGCATAACAATAATTGGTATGTATATTTTCGGTTTTTTCGCAGGTCTTTTATTCTCCTCTTTATCGGTCATTGAATCTTCTTTTTCCTCATTTCGGGCCACGTCGATACAAACAGTGTTTGATCCGTGAGTTTTTGTGTAGACAAGTACATGAGGTCCAAAGGCAATTCTTTCAGGCATTTTGTGTTGATAGTTCAGTCAATGAAGGATTTGAGGAAAAAAATCGTAAAAGTAGCATTTTTTCACATATACGTTGACAATTGCTTTATAAAGATATTGTAAAAAGTCCCGAAACATATGTATACGGCAAAGGTCCGAAATTTTGGAAAGTGTTAAACAATAACATGTTTTTTAGAATTACACGAGAACTATTGATTTTAGGTTGAATATGTCGATGCTAAAAAATGTTCATAATTTTATAGTGCACAAAAAGGGTTCTATTAGGCAATTTGTACTGGAGCAAATGCAAGTTCCTGTTAAAAATGGAAACGAATAAGTCATTTGCATGACAAACTGTCAGTGTAAAATGAACTCAACTTCAGTGTACAATTTGATATGTTTAAGGGGATGCTTTTGAGATGAAACTTCTTGCAAGTGTTCCTACATTTTCTCATTTGTAGGTCAGAATAATAATTTTTAGGGCCTCTTTGAAAGCTTTCTACAAGTAAATTTAAAATTTTAAGCTATGGTATCGGAGGCAGCGGTGATTATGCGTCCTAATGGCAGCAACGGGAGCGAAGGCGAGAACGGTTACCTCCTTCGATGATATTGAACCCTTCGAAATTTTTTTGCTCACTTTTCCCGACAATAGTCTTGGCCTTTGGGTCGAAATGGCGTCACGGCAATGCATGTTCTCATTCATGAAAACACATTTTTCTTATGCTTAACGTTTTGCGAAATATATTTAACAGTTTTAAATAATTGGCTGTTAGAAAATGCGCATGTAATAATAATTGTTGAAACTCATTTCTAAATAATAAAACTATTCATAATTGAAGCAATGTGGAAAGAAGGGGATTAAATAGTGTTTTGGTGAAAATTACACTAAGTATATGCTTAAAGGGCCTATCAAAAGTCCTCTGCTGAATTATATATGCAGTCAGCAGTGGTATCAATGTATATATATTTAATTTGAATTGATATTTGGGTTAATTAAAAGGAACAAACGAATTCCGCTTTAAAAAGATATCACCTAAAATTTTTCTTGAGCCTTCAATTGAATAATTTATAACGTTTATCGTCTTTCTAGATGTTTACAGAGTATTTAATTAATATAGTTCGGAAAATAAAATTTTGGGACTCGGATTTTAAAATCAAAGATCGTTACCTAAACTCAGTAAACTTTCAACATAAAATATGTAATTCTTATTTCGAACGGTAAATGTAAGATGAACCACCTTTCGCAGAAATGCAGGTGCAGGTAAATTCGGGAAATTATGTACTTGATGAGATGGGAGTAAAGCCAAATACAATGAGATCTGCATGAGTCGCAAATAAAAAGACACAGCATCCCAAACTCAGTACCAAACGGAATGGATTTGTAAGTACATCCAGTTCGCGTGAATACTTTTCGGAATATTAATTTAAACATTGATTGAAATGGACTATTTACTATTTATACTAATTTACCTCTTCTGTGAAGATTATGGCCAGTTTTTTTTTGTATATACTTATAGAGCTTTTTTTGTCGATAAATCAACTTTTCTCTTGAATGTTCGTTTATGGAATATAAAATTGATACTTGTTGGTATAAAAGTCATATTTTTTGGTTAACAAGGAACTGTTTTTTTGACAATTAAACAATTTGGTTGCAAATATAACCCTTTTCGATTCGAGTTTTATCTAGTTTTAAAAAATAGTCTAGTTTCAAATTTGTTTTTTCTAAAAGTCATATTCTGGGGTCGAAAAATTAACTTCTTTCTTGAAGCTTCGTGTTCTTGAATACAAAATTCGTCCATTTAGATTGAGAATGAACTTCTTTTTGGTGGATTAATTAACTTTCTTGCTAAACAATAAACTATTTTTGTTCGAAATTTGTCTTTGAGGGTGTCAAATCCTACATTCATATTTGACCGAAAAAGTCTTGGTTGGCAATTACAATTATTTGTTCGCAATTCAATTAAATGGTATAAATTTGTCTAAAATTCAAGAATTTTGTTAAAATGACAATAACGGAAATTATTCTTTTTGTCTTGAAAGTTCAACTGTTTTGCATGTCCTGGAATTTAGATGCGCAAACTTATTTTTTCGAAAAAATGAAAGTGAACGGTTTTTTACAAATTTTTTAATTACGAGTATAATGTTTTGAAAAACGTTTTTTTCCCTAGATCCGCAACTTCTTACTAGAGAAAACATTTGGCATATTAAAACCCAAAATGTCAAACTAAAAAACACATACAATAAAATGTTGTTAACATTGCCAAAAAGAATCTTGACATAGTAGATTTAACCCCTAAATGAGAATGTAAAAAGATGAAAAGTTTTTAACCTCTACGTGTGACGTAAATTTCACCACAATTTTCTAGCGCTTAGGGAATGAAGTACAAATTAGTCCGAGCTTTTTATAGGTTCCTAAGGATATGTTTGTAATTACTCTTCTGCAAATTATTAAGCAGAATATAGTTTTCATACAATAAAAAGATGGCTTAATGTGCATTGCATTAATTTTATTTTATAATTTTATTTTTATTTTTGAAATATTCCTCATTGAGAACCTGCGTTGCAGTGACGTCACGGCCATCCGAAGGCCAAGTCTATTGTCCGAAAAAGTGATCAAAAAAATTTCGAAGGGTTCAAAATCTTCGAAAGAGGTAACCGTTCTCGCCCCCGCTCCCATTACTGCCATTAGGACTCATATTCACCACTGCTTCCGATACCATAGCTTAAATTTTTAAATTTACTTGTTTAAAGCTTTAAAAGAGGCCGTAAAAATATTATTCTGATCTACAAATTGGAAAATGTATTGTATGAAAATAAAGGAACACTTGCAAGAAGTTTTATCTCAAAAACATCCCCTTAAACATATCAAATTGCACACTGAAGTTGAGCTCATTTTATACTGTTAGTTTGTCATGCAAATGACTTAGTCGTTTTTTTGTTAACAGGAACCTGCATTAGCTCCAGTACAAATCGCCTGATATATTTCCGACGTTTTTTTCCAGGATATTTGAGATTTTATTTTATTTGTTCAGAAATAAAAGAATTGTGCAGCTAATCCAAACTCATAGCGCAGCCGTTGATAATAGGTCCACAATAGATAGAACCTTTTTTGTGCACTATAAAATTATGAACATTTTTGCACATCACCATATTCGACCTAAAATCAGCAGTTCTCGAGTAATTTTAAAAAACATGTTATTGTTTAACACTTTCCAGAATTTCGGAACTTTGCCGTACACATATGTGTATAAAGCCTTTGCCAACGTATGTGTGAAAAAATTCTACTCTTACGAATTTTTTTGTTTTATGTGATACTTGTTTCCCGTTAACTAGACTATGAGTATATTTGGAAAAGTAATCCTTTATGCCGTTCATGACATGATAGAGTTTCGTCCAAGCGTCGATGTCAAAATTATGTCCTTGGAAAGATTTATCGAAAAGTTTAACAACCGGTACGAAGTGTCCAATAACATCAGGCTCGGTCAACTCAATAAGGGAAATGGCGAATTTTTAGAACCTGGGCGCAGGGGGTTGAGAGGCAGCGAGGGGAGTCAAAGTAATTCTCCTGCCCATCGCATATTGCGCAATTTGTTGTCATAAGCGCGTGCGCAGAAAATTGTTTGTGGTCATTTATTACTGTCACGTGTTGTCTGGTGCGTGTAGAATGCTGGTCAGTTATAAATACTTAAAGTATGAATGCATGAATTGATTTAATTTTGATTAACGGAATTAGCTTATTCATATAATTGGAAGAAATTGAAAACAAGATTTATGAAAATCGGTTAATATAAATAAATAACAGTTTTAAAAAACTACGGCAATACATGCATAGGGAGGAGGATATTAAGCAAAATCTGAAAAGTCTCGAGAACTTCAGGAAAAAAGTGGACGCTACAAAACGCAGTTACCGCAGACGCACGCAATCAGTCTCGTCCGATTCTTCCGACTAGAATCTCGTTGATCATAAACATAAACCGTCAATCTTTTTCCCTTTTGTAAATAATGGAGCTGTGATTCCTTGAAGTATATTTTTATAACAATAAGTTTAACCCCGCGAGATAATAAATAAAAAAAATGTAATGTATCTTACCTTTCATTCTCGAACGTTGACATGATCTTTATCGTAGATATTGCTTCTTACCAAATATGGCCTTTTTTAAACTTTTCTTTAAATTATCAACACGTTGTTTTTAATGGATGACTTTTATCATTATACATATTTATAATTATAACTTATAAACTAATATACAATTTTCTAATTGAATTCAAAATATGTAATAAATAAAAAAATGTAATGTATCTTACCTTCCATTCTCGAACGTTGACATCATCTTTATCGTAGATATTGTTTCTTACCAAATATGATCAAAGAGCAGGCATGTATATTTTTTAAACTAAAATCTCGCAAAACTGATCGATACAAACTTTATGATGCCTATTCGTTTTTTTGTACTGTATAAATGCCTCGCCTACTTCAAAAGGAATGAACAATTAAATGTAATTTAGCTCTACTCATGCCGTAATTTTTTATAGCACGTAAAATTCTCCCCTCTATTCTTAATCGTCATCTTCTTCTTCTTCGCTTCCGTCTAGACGTTTCTAGTAGCGTATTTTGTTTTCTTGTTTTATACGCAGGTGTATGGAAACATTTCGAAAAGGATTATTCAGTAAACAAAAAACATAATTTTTCTTTCCTTCATTTATTTTCTCGATATATGGAGAATACTTTCTTCACACACGAGGTAGATAATCCAAAATTTGCGATACATAATTCATATGTTTTTATAAATAAAATAATTTTGTCGAACATGTTTGCATAGTCGTAGATCCGTTTCCATAAAGTTCATGTTAAGCGTATTTATTATGTCTATAATATTTATTTATAAATGAATTAAAATAGTCAGCAGGGCTTTTATCATTTTTCTCAGTATCAGATGAAAACAGCAAACAGAATTGATTCATACTGACACCACTACTAATAAGATGAAGAAACATAATACAGTATGGGCCGCATACAGTGGAAAAATCACTTTGCAAACGCTTAGTGTTAAATACAAAAAAGTACGATTTTTAGACAACCTTTTTTATATGTGTTACGCACCGCAGGGAACAGTATAGTTCCATCGAGTTCATTGGATATTTCCTAGCTTCTATTTTTAATAACTTCTTTTTCTCCTCCTCCTTCTTCTTCTAAGCCTTCTTCCCTGATCTTCTTCTTTTTCTTCTGTTGCGACTCGTTTTTGTGTTTCCGAAAGAGTTGAATATTTTTTTGAAACCATTTGTTTAAATGGAAAGCGTTATTAAAAGCGCATTGGGATGAAGTCTTCTGCTTTGCTGTATGATGAATATAGTAAACAGGTGACTGCTCTAGATTTGCATAAGATGGACATGCACTCTGGTATTCCGAATTTAGAATGAAACGTGATAAAAGGTTTTCTAGAAATTAGACTTTTTCTTTGCCTTTGGTGTAAATATTGTCTGCTTTTCTTGCTATATCTTTCAGATCAGAATACACTTAACAAGACTGTGAAGCACCATCTTGCCATTCAATACAATGTAATCGTTAAATGAAAATTATTTTTCAATTTTACGCATTTGGGTAATAGGCTAAAAGAATGAGGAGCAGTAACGATCCGATGATCGAAGTAATCATTAGAAATAGTAACAACTTGAACTTCCTTCGGTAAAAAATGTTCCCCTGTATCTCTGAATCCTTAAATATCAATAAAGTTTTCCACAATTGAATAAATAAGAATAACAACGTCGTTGTCGGTACCTTCACCCTCCTAGTCGATATGATAAAGAGGAAGACTGAAAGACTACTGATGAAACTTGCACAGCTAAACGGGGTTTTATTAGGCTCGAAAATCGACCATTACCTGACGTGACGAGTTAATTTCAAGAATAATATCATATTCAGCGTATACAATACAATTAACAGTGTTGGTGAGTGCTTCTTCGAATCGTACTTCTAGACGTACATTTCCATGTTTTACAAGATTCCAATGGCCATTACCATTTCCAGATAGGTTAGGTGCCAAGGCAAAGACAAATAGACAATATCCATTAGCAGAATCGGTTCTTGAAATAGAATCACCCTAGTTGAGAAAATGAATTCCTGTTCCTGAGAAAAGCGTATGATATGTATCCACTTAGAGTTTGTCGTGGGTGAAATCAGGTAGTAGAGGTTTTGAAGGTACCTGCAAACCGTCAACATATAATGAAAAATAACACAGGCCAACATAGTTTTGTTGTTCGAAAGTGAAGGGTCATTTCCGAAGTCATTTTTTACGCAGAATCCGAATCGGGCATCAGAATCGGCCTATTACGTCAGGATTTTAAGATATTTGAGGTTATGTATCCAGAAAATGACGCTCTTAACTACATTGAAAGTTATGTGCAGAAGGCACAACATTTTTTGGAATTTTTTTCTTTAGTTGCATCATATAGTACTGCTCTTTCTCTTTAATTTTAGAGCAGCAGCCTTCAATTATCATTTTTCTTTACCAAGTTACGCCAATTTGAAATTACGAGATATGTCCCATTATTTCTTGATCATTTGCTTTAAATACTTTGAGGCAGAGATTTTCTACTGGGTATCTTCTCTTGAAAATTTGTACATGGTGGTGTTCGGGGTTGTTGAAATCCCAAAATTTTTGGTGTATTCTGTACATAAGCTCAAAAGTAGCCAAAACGCCATTTTTTATGTACATTACCCCAATATCCTAAAATCCTGACGTGATGCGCCAAATCTTATCCCCGATTCGGATTCTACGCAAAAAATTACTTCGTCAATGACCCTCCACTTTCCAACAACTGACATGACCCCCTTATTTGCAGGCCTGTGTAATTGATCTTATAATTCTGAAAGTTAATAGGATTTGATGCAAAGTCACCATTGAAGGCTTTGTTGTTGATAAACTTTATAATCAATCGTTTAGGTTGTTGTCCTTATATAACATTATCTATAGTATGGCCATGAATTCCCGATTGCATGGTGATGGCCTTGATTTCAACTCTTATTCAGGGATACTTTGCTGTAGATTTGTATTAGCTTTAGCGTGAGCGATTAGAATTCAAGGGCTGATATTTGCATGTCGTACAAGAAGAGTAGCTTCCAAAATATGCAGCTTATGTGAGGTAGATGCACATAAGAGAGAAAAAGAGTCAAGTGCACGTACGAGACGTAGTCTTACTTCCACACCATTCAGTAAAAAATTGTCTTGGTTAAAAACATCGCAATGAAGGTTCCCTAGCGAATCAAATACCTTTCCACCAGCAGTAAATGTTTTCCATTTTGCTAGTCCTTCGTTACCATCAGTAATAATTCATCCATTTTACCAGCCAAATCATCCTACCATGAAACGGTTGTCCAATGTGATTTTTTAGTATCGGGACTGTAATTGAGAAGTGTCTCTATATACGCTGTATAAGCATAGCCATTATTTGGTGGTGAAAACGTTTTTCTGTGAAATAAACATCGATCTGATTGAACATAGAGTGCAGAATATTGTTTACAGTTCCAGAAGTGGTGTCATCAGGCATTTGACATGTGGCATTTGCTATGGGAGGCGTAAGCGGCAGAATACGTGCGCGTATACTTAGCATAGTGTACGCAAGGTACATGTATTCATCGCTACTGCCCGGAACTACAAAATCTATAGGTGTAGAATCTGTAAGAGATGAAATGGGTTTGTAGTGTAGCCAATTCGCTTGTTGGATAGTGGTTTGAGAAGTTGGTAATGAAAAGAGTTTCAACTCAGATTTCATGCATTCGCATGAATGAGAATGTAGACAAGCGATACTTTACGTCCTTATTAAAAAATGTCAGCTACGGATCTAGTCTTCTTCTTTTTTCTCAATGGCGTCCTTCGTTTTTTCTTCCTATAGGAAGTATTCTTCTTCTTCTTCTTCTTCGCACCTCTCCCTACTCTTTTTACTCGTCTTCGTCGACGTGTAGTGTTATCCGGTATGCAAGCAGCGAGTAACTGAGCAACTCTTTTACGTTGCATAGGACTATATCCTGATCCTTTCATAAGACTAGCGGGTTTTTTTTCTGCTTTTTTTTCAAATTTTTACCAGCATGACGAGTGTGTGTGTGCGAAGAGCTTCCGATAAAGGAGCGTTTCACTCAAATACATCGACAGCTATGCTTGTGCCTGTTTTTACTGCTTCCATATCAAATTCCTTTGCTCCTTTTTACAAGACAATTAAGACTCTTCGAAATAAACCTCCAAGAAAACTACCTATTCCGTGACCTCTTTGGAATAGTGCTCCTACGTAAACGTGATCAATTCCTAATCTCCGTGATCCGCCAGTTTGTACGTCGAAATGGTCGTCAGCACGATGACTTTCTAAAGAATTAACAGATTGGATTGGCCTTTGGTATACTATTTTAGTGTCCCAAAATAAAGGTCAAGTTCGTTAGCTGACCATTTTGGATGAGAATTCAAAAAGTGAGCGTATTTTGAAAATTGTTGGGACTACTTTTTTAAAAAAATTCAAATATAGTCTTTTCGGATATTCATAGTATTCAATCAGAAAAACAATTTATCCTTATGACTTTTTTCTATAAAACCAAAATTTACCAGAGTTATAGCATTTACAAAATTTCAAAAAAAACACTTGAAACTCAACCTTTATAGCCAAATAACGCACGATATAAAAAAAAAAGTGAAGAGAAAAAAAATATTTCTTTTTCAGTCTCCTACAAGACTGTTTCAACAACTTTTTGAATTGTTTTGAAGAATCGAAAATCAAAATTTTGACATAAAAAAATGGAAAATGAAAAATTACATTTTGCGGTTAAACTGTGCAAAATAGGTGAAAAGATGGCCAGACAAAAGTTCTGCATTTTAAAAAGATCTGCAAATTTGATTCAAATCACTATTTGATAGCATGCTTATTTTGTGTTTTGATTGTTGAAAACGATATTAACAATAAAAGAATCAGCCCGCTGCGTGGGCAAATTCTCATCACAACTAATGTTTTTTAATTTTCTTATTCGTCTCATGTGTGGGTTTCCAAAAAAAAATTTTTTTTTAAATGTTCTTAATGCTATTTTTCACGATTCGAACAAAAAACAGAATTACCGAAACATTATTCATGACAAATTAATTAATTCATACATTCTCATCAAGAAAAGGTATTAGACTTGTGTAAAATTTGACCCCCCCCCCCCTTTTTCTTGTCAAATGTCCACATTTTAAGACCTCCTGAATCCAAAAAATGCCAAAAATCCAAAAAATGCATGGTTTTTTTGTCAGCACGATGACTTTTTAAAGAATTGACAGATTATATTGTCCTTGAGTATACTCTTTTATTGTCCTAAGATAAGGGTAAATTTCGTTAGCTAGCCATTTTGAGTGAAAATTCAAGAAGTGAGCGTATTTTAAAGATTTTTTAGACCAATTCTTTAAAATTATAAAAATTGTCTATACGGATATTTATAGCATTTAATCAGGCGAACAATTTATCCTGATGACTTATTTTTATAAAACCAAAATTTACTACACTTATAGGATTTACAAAAATTCAAAAAACACACGAAAATCAACGTTTTAAGCCAAATAGCGCTTGATATGAAAAAAAGTCAAAGAAAGAAAAATGTTTCTTTTCCAATGCCCTACAAGATTGTTCAAACACATTTTTGATTTTTTTTTAAAAATGGAAAATTTTAATTTTGATAGAATAAAAAAAGAATGAATAATAGAAAATTACATTTTGCGGTTAAAATGTACAAAATGGGTAAAAAGATGACAGAACAAAAATTGTGCATTTCAAAAAGATCTACAAATTTGTTATAAATAACTTTTTGATAGCATCTGTATTTTGTGCTTTAATCGTGAAACACAATATGAACAATAAAAAATCAGCCCGCTGCGTGGGCACATTCTCATCAAAACTTATGTTTTTACATTCTCATCAAAGAAGATATTAGATTTGTGTACAATTTACC
>NC_046666.1:116998940-117003713 GCF_010883055.1 Belonocnema kinseyi | reverse complement strand
CCCCCCCCCCCCCAGTTTTTGTCAAATGTCCACGTTTGGTGACCCCCTGTATCCAAAAAACAGGCTTTTACGAATGTGTCTGTCTGCCTGTATGTCTGTATGTCTGTATGTATGCCTGTCTGTTTGTCTGTGACCACGATAACTTTTGAAAAAAGTAATCTATTAGATTGCCATTTTGGATGAAAATTCAAAAAGTGGGCACATTTCGAATATTTTGGAGAGCAATTTTTAAAAATTCAAAAATTCTCTTTCAAAAAATTTAAAAATTTATCCTAATGACTTTTTTTCGAAAAATCAAGAATTGCTAGAGTTGTAGCATTTTCAAAATCCAAAAAAACAAATTAAAATAAACAATTTAGGCCAAACAACGCATGATACGAAAAAAAAGTCTGGAGAACAAAAACGTTGCTTTTCGAAAGCCCTACAAGATTATGATAACAAATTTTTTAATTTGATCAAAAAGCTGAAAATTCCAAATTTGATGGTACAAAAAATATTGAAAAATTCCATTTATGGTCAAACTATGCAAGATACGAAAAAAATTAAAAAGCTTAAATTGCGCGCCCTGTAATGAAATACAAAATTATAATAAATCACTTTTCTATATAAGCTACGAAAAAAATGAGACAAAAATTGTTCTTCCAAAAAAGAGCTATAATTTTTGATAGGACACGTAGTTTTTGCTTTAGTCGTGAAAAAATAACATTCAAAATAAAAATATTAAATTTGTTTGCAGAAACAACACAAGGTATGAACTTAAATTACCAGACCTGTATTAGATTATTACCTGTATTAGATCCTATGCAGATGCGCAGTAGTTTTAATTAATCGTAAAAAACAACATTAAAAATAAAAAAATTATAAACACATGGAAATAAGAATTAGTATGATTCCATTTTTATGCATATTATGAATTGCAATGATATATATTTATTGAAATGATAGATGTTTCAGAGCAGCTTAGAGTATCATTTAAAGCAAAATAAGAAACAAATACAAAAATAATCATGATAAATGCAATTTGCTTTTTATTTTGCAATTTTTTAATAAGTAATTCTAGGCAGAATTACATAAAAAATGTATTATATTTGATATAAAAGTGTTGTGCATAATTCAAAATCACAAAATTACAGTGGTGGATGTTTTGAGTTTTCATTTTTAAATATTTGCGCAAGAATGTGCGAAAATATAAAGATCGAGCGCGTAGCCCGAGGTAAATATCCTACTTGGGACATTTGAATATCACGTAAACTTCCAAGGGATATCCTGGATATTCTATGTCTATCCCTGGGATATCCAAATTTTCGTCTTGCGGGATATCCGACGGGTTATCTCTGGGAAAGAAGTTTCTATTTGTAAAAACAATTAGTCGTTTAAATAATCTTGAAGGTCATCGTGAAGGTCTAAACCGAGGTCACCATTGAATTCCTTGTTGAAAGTCACTTCAAGAATAAACCTAATGTTTTTGAAGAATATTTTACCTGGGGATATATTCAGCCGTCTCGGAACTATTTGGACACCGTTTATACAAAGGCTTACAATCTTCCAACCCATGATTTGGAAAATACTGATTCTATTAATGAAATTATTTAGAAGAAATGAAAAAAATCGTTAATAAAGTAATTATTTATTTACTATCATTAATTTGAAAAAGAATTTTTAAAATAAACCTATCTTAATATGATTTCAGTTCTAGTAAAAGTACATTTCAAAAATATGGATTAAGAAAAAAGACAGAGGGAAATGTGGGTCTACAAATATAACAGCGTTAGAATTCTTTTCCATCGCTAAGATAAATCCTGCATCATACACGTTTTTTTTACTGCTTCAGTCACACAGGTGGGTCGTTTATGTTTGGTTGTTCTTTTTTTTATCTTAAAAGCTTTAAAAAATATGGAAAAATTCATGTGTACTCCTCGGAGCATCTACTACAGGCTCCAATTGTTTTTATAATCATAGATGTAACATTTTTTAAAGTAATAATATAAATATAAACAAAAACTTAAGAAAATAGAAATTTTGTTAAAATATTCATGTCTTTGCAATAAACCAATATTTACAAACCGTACTGTGGGTTTTTAAAGATCAGAGATAATGACTTCTAACAAAAATATAGTCCTATGTTTCCTGGTTCCAAAAAGCGTACTTATTTGCACCCTTAAAAATAAAGTAATTTTTTTGCTGTTCATGCATGTAATAAATAAATGAAAAATTTATTTTTTTCACAAAAAGTAAACGACCTACCTGTGTGACGTGGGGTTAAGATTAGTGCTGCGTATTATAATTATGATTGTCTTAGAGTATGCCCGTGAATACATATTAGTACATATTAAACCAAATTGTATTTTTACGAATTCTATTGTTTGCATTGTTTTTAAAGTTTGATTTACTTTCATTCACAGGGTTCAAAAATGTTGTTCGATCGCTATTTTACGTATCTAGGTTTGCAGATACTATGGCAACTATTTCATATGAAAGGTTAGTATTTATTTTTTAATCAACACCTTAGAAAGTAGTTAATTGAATCAAAATAGTAATATAGCAAAGGAGGTTTGGCGAAATCTCAGTCTCAATTTATATTGCTACGCAACGTATTTTGAAAATAGTCGGATAATTTTTAGGGTATGATAAGCCCTGCACATGCAATCATGCATGCTATTAATATAAATTATGACACTTATCATGAAGTTACATCATACGTGTAAAGAGAGATTAGGAATAATTATTTGATGTGATGAATAATTGAAGCTTCAATCGAACCGACAAGCTAGAAAACCTGCAGTGAATCTGTGGGCTGATTGATGAAAATTTCACAAAACGTATTGCGCATGCCTATACGAATATTTGGCATAGCGCACGTGATACACTAATTATAAAGTATCATAACGCTAATCATGTGTTCGTACTGCCAACTGACAAGGGAAATAGGTGGCAGAATAGGTAGAGCGTTGTAAATACGACATAGCGTTAACAAAAGTTGTCGGGTATACTTTCGAATAGCGCTCACCTCCAGTTTTTCAAGCTTCGGAACCATCTAATCAATGATTTTGGTTGGCCTATGACGGTATAGCTCACCATCCTCCAACCTCCAATCTAAAAATATCCATGGTCACTCCATCGCCGATTGTTAGCGCTTATTACATCAGGGAACTGTCTGAATTAAGAAGAAAATGAAATAGATACTTTCGGAATTTCCTAATTCCGAATAAGACTGAGGAGCATTGTCTCTCTGCGACCGTATAGTTTTGCTCGGCAGCAGAGAGGGTGCGACTCGCGAAGATGAGTAATCTCCCCAGATCATCCTGCACTTCGGGTGCAGAGTTGAATGTTTTCTAATAACCTGGCTAAGGGTTCGAAAAACTGATCAAACTCAGGAATGAACCTACCATGTTGATGTGATGCTTTACCATTTGTCACGCTTTTAGGTGACCTTCCTTTTTCGGAAGTATTTTCCGACCTAACAAATCCCACAATTCCTGGTCCTGGTTACTCGACAGCTCCAATATGCCACAACAGCCTTTAGAGAAAATTAACCAAGAGTCGAGTGGATGAAAAAGCCCGCCTTTTCCTGCCATTCATAACTTCATAAAATGCAATACCAACGCCATATCGAAGTCGGAATGCGCAGCGGGATATAAAAAAGCTTGTTATCCAAGTTGGTGACTACCCTGACTTTACATTTCTCAGTAAACCCAGTGACAGACAAAAAGAGTTCAACCGCGCCTTATATTTTATCTCTTGTACACGAGAGATTTCAGTCTCTAATCAACAAGTCCATAATTATTGGCAACAAATCCTTTCTAATATTCTCGTAAAGTAATCTGAGTAAAATAAGACATCAGTTGTGAATGAATTGATAGTAACTTTAAGTAACACAAAAGATTCCGGCAGTAAATTTATTACCAGGATCAGAAAAGAAAATGTTTGCGTGTACCTCCTTTGAAGCTGTATATCGCCGAAGTCCAGTGCTTCAAGCCTATGTTTAAATTCTTTGTTAATTCAGAAACTAAAGCGGAATTTCCCATCAACTTCTGCTTTAAATTAGAAAATGTAACCACGGAAACCGACAGAGAACTGCCCTTAAGGAACACGTTATCGGAAATCACAGCTACGTTATTCGTCGTTTTCTTTTACAAAACAGATAAAGCACCCACAGCATACGGCGACTAACCCTCCTCCCCATACACAAAATCTTTAACAACGAAAGAAGTTGGGTCCTCATCGACAGACGAAACACTTAATCTGAAATCAGTACTTTCAGAAGTCTCCATACATGGAAAGTAAACGGCAGGTGTCGCATTAACACCCCTATCATAACTTGAATTAATCAAGGGCAAAACGGAAGTAAAATTGGCTCAGAGTCGCCTGACTTTATTTTGACGGTCCCTTGAAGTTTAAGGGCAGTTAGCATTGGTTACAATGCTTCTCTTTCCATTTTCACGAGTAATCAGGGCAAATCTTAAGGACAACAGCCTCCTTCACGCAGCCAAAATAAACAAATTTTCGAGATGAAGCATAGCCCTTCTGATAATAACCCACATGCCTTCACGGAAAAAATAACTTCACCCGAAATGTCATGGTTATTATCTTGGGGATTTGGTTGTGGTGAGAGAGTAACAAGCATAGTAGAGCCCGGTCGCTTGCCTCCCAAATGGTCATTTTTGATTTACCGATTTTCTTTCTCCCATTAATATTGAAAGACTTTGTTTTAATTTAGGGGACCTTTTCCGCTGTTTTAGAGTACGAAATCGGCTCTCAGCGTAAAAGGAGTGG
>NC_046666.1:116986172-116998840 GCF_010883055.1 Belonocnema kinseyi | reverse complement strand
TGCATGAGAGTTGCAATATGGCGTCGGTGTTGTGAATTGGACATTAGTTCACTGTTTATATGAATGTTTTAATTTGTGTTCTCATTTTCTATTTTTATTTGCGTTCTTCGTTACATTTATGATTCTTGGACTTGTCCTTATATTTTTATTTTCGTATTGAGTAATGTCTGAATTTGTGTCTAAACCGGTCTTATCGTTTTCGTGCTGTCCTTCTCTTATAAATAGTCTTGTTGCTCGGTTTCCTAGTTTTATTTCCTCGCCTCGTCAGTCCGCCTTCGCCAAGTAACAAGTTCTCTTGATTTTATACAGTTTTAATACATTTATAATAAACACCGCGCTTTTACGGTGTTATCTTTATGAATTAAAGTGCTGTGGTTCTAATTGATTTGACCTAAACACGCATGTTTCCCTACCATAATTGATCAGTCGTGACAATTTTTAGTCGTTTTTTAGTGTTCAAAACAAATTCTGGTAGAGCTTGTTAGAGTCAAACTAAATGTACTATCTTGTGACTTTTTGACTGAATGTTTAGTGTGCAGCGTCAGTGCATTGTGACTTAAAGATTATTTTAAATTTGAACGTTTTGTGACAGTTATTAGTGAGATATTTTTAAAACGTTTTTTAATTTATGATAAAGCATAAATGAGTGTCTGTGTCTAAGGAAATATTAAATAGGATGCATTTTTTTCGATAACGAAAGAATTTTCTCAATTTTCCGAGAAACTTTACAAGCAAATGTCAGTGGATTTTGTAACCTTTACACAGGTTCGAAAGATCGGTGAGCATTGGGTTGTCAATACTACCCGGATTATTGTTTATAATTCAGCGTCTGGTAAGTCAACAACATTCAACCTTTAATTGTCATCGATTCGAATTGAGAAAGTGAAGATTATTTCGGAAGTGTAATTTAAATTGATTTTACGAATATCTCGCAGACTTTTATACTTTAATTAATTTTATAGTCATTTCTCCGTCGCGCAAGAAATTCCAAGAATTGAAGATTGGAAATGAGTTTTAAACATTAAATCAACGAACTTGGAATTTTGTAATCTAAAAATTTCAGTGAGAATAATAATTGCTTTATTGCCGAATTTCTTTTTTATGATTCAATCAGTTTTATATCAATTTATTTTTTAAAGATTGTATTCGCGGACTCTATTTTATCGTGTGCCGACTGTTTAGTTAGTAAAGGTTCGCTATCAGAATGCCACGAACATTTGTTTTACAAGCAATTTTTATGCAACTACTGAAGAAGCATATCTAGTCGCGAAGGGAGCCTTTATGGACGAACTGGAAAAACTCTCAAGTGACCTTGCTTCTACGTCCATGAATGATTCAACCCCACAGATTGCTGAATTATCATATCGATCGATGCCGAAGATTGAATTGCCTACATTTTCTGGAAGTTACACGGAGTGGGAAAATTTTAAAGATTTGTTCACATCTTTGGTTCATTCAAATTCTGGAGTCTCGTCAGTGGAGAAGCTTCATCACTTAAAATCCAGTCTTATAGGTGAAGCGGCTTAATTTGTTCATCGAATTCCGATCACTCAAAGCAATTATCAGTGTTGCTGGGACCTACTTTCGGAGCGCTTTGAGAATAAAAGAGTTCTTATCAACTTTCATTTGGTTGAGCTTTTTTCAATCCAGCCAATGAAAGCTGAGTCTTCGAGTGTTCTGAAGGTGGTAAATAATGCAACGATCGATAACGTCGAAGCTTTATCTGCCTTGGAAGAACCGGTGGACAAATGGTCATCATGGCTGGTATATATTACTGTAGAGAAATTAGATCGTCAGTTTCGTCGTGATTGGGAAACTTCTTTTGGAAATTCCACGAATCCTCCAACGTTTGACCAATTGAAAACCTTTTTGCAAACCAGGATTTGGACCTTGGAAGTTTTAAATTCTCCTGCAAATCAAACTAATCAGTCTTCGTCTCAACAATCTTCCAAATCTCAGTTTCAGAAGAAAAGGTTTGGAAAGTTCACGAAATCCTCGAGTTCTACAACAGCCAACGTCAACGCAATTTCAGAGCAGCCAATGAAGGAACAAGCAGCTAAAGAGCAGCTTACGAAGAAGCCACAGGAAAGGAAGTGCTTTTTCTGCCGCGATCCGCATTATTTAATGTCGTGTCCGCAGTTTCAAAGTCAGTCTGTAGCACAAAAAAAGAGTTCATTTTTCAAAGAAGATTGTGTATAAATTGTTTAGGGTCTCATTTATTTCACAATTGTGCTTCAAAGAACTTGTGTCAGATTTGTCACGCGAAGCATCATACAGTACTTCATGACCCATCTTCAAGCTCAGGACAATCTTCTTCGATGATATCAAAGACATCTTTAACGCCTCATCAAGCACAATCTACTCATGCGGTTTCGGTAATGCAGATTTCTCAGAAGAAGTCACCGTTGGTTCTCCAGACAACAGCAATGGTCAATGTGACTACATCATCTGGTCATACAAAGTATGTTCGAGCACTTATCGATTAAGGCTCAGAGGTGTCCATAATCTCTGAGTCCCTTGCTCAAAGTCTCCAACTCCCTCGTACCAGAGGACCGGTTGTTCTCCTAGGAGTGAGGGAAAGTATGTCGGGAACGTCTCGTGGATCAGTCAACGTCGTTGTCTCAACAAGTTTTGATTCGGGCTTTAAACTTCAACTCCGGGCTCTTGTTCTTCCAAATTTGATTTCTAAACGCCCAGAGCATCAAATTAGTCTTGAGGAATGGCCTCATCTTACTGGTCTACAATTAGCGGATCCGAAGTTCAGTGAAAGTGCTCTAATTGATTTAATTTTAGGTGTGGATGTCTATGCAATTTTAGTTAAACAAGGTCTTTGAAAGGGTGCCCCGGGCATACCTGTAGCTCAAAATTCCGTATTCGGGTGGATTCTCTGTGGACCTACAGGCAATACCTCACTGTTGGATTCATCTACAGTGAATCTGTTTCATTGTTCCAAGAGTGAAGAACTTTTTTTTGACCTTTAGAATTTTGGGAGGATTCGGAAGTCATGCCTCCTAAACCTTTACGGACAGCTGAGGAAGAAGAGTGTTAAAAACTTTTCCAAAAGACTCACTCTAGGACTAAAGACGGGAGATACGTCGTGAATTTGCCCATCAAGAGTGACGTCACATGGTTAGGAGATTCCTATTCTGCAGCTCTTCGTATGTTACTTCATATGGAGCAGCGGTTCAAACGAGATGTTCATCTCCAAGAAGCTTATGCCAAATTCATGGAAGAATATCATCAACTTCAGCATATGAAGTCCGTCAACATCCCTGCCGATCCAAGGAGTATCTCGCGGTCATTTTTTCTTCCGTATCATGGAGTTTGGCGTGAATCTAGTTCAACCACGAAACTACGAGTAGTTTTTAATGGTTCTCGACGATCAAGTCGAGGCATTTCATTGAACGAGTGTCTTTACGCAGGGCCAAAATTACAATGAAATATTTCAGATGTCTTGCTGCAGTGGCGTCTTTATTTCATTGTCTTTTCTGCAGATGTCGAAAAAATGTATCGACAGATTATTGTCCACCAAAATGAACAGGATCTCCAACTTATTCTGTGGCGAGAAAGTCAAAATGAGCCGTTCCAAGTATTTCGACTCAGTACTCTCACATATGGTCTGACTTGTGCCCAATTTCCAGCTCTTTGCACCTTTCAGCAGCTTGGTCTTGATGAAGGGGATCGATTTCCCTTGGCTACTCAAGTGATAAAAAATGGCATCTATGTTGATGATGTCTCATCAGGAGCGGATAATTTGGAAGTTGCTAATGAATTACACAACCAACTACGTGGTCTCTGCATGGCGAGCGGCTTGCCGCTCAAAAAGTGGAATTCAAACAGTCATGAGCTAATGCAGCGCATTCCGGAGCATCTTCACGCGTTATTTCCAGATATATCATGGCAGTCAGGAACATAGGTTTCGATGCTTGGGTTAACTTGGAAACCCAGTACCGATTATTTTATTTTCCAGGTGGATCTTAGGCCTATTAAAGATGTCATCACAAAGCGCCTTGTCGTCAGCCAGTCAACATAATTATTTTATCCTCTAGGATGGTTGGCACCAGTTATCATCGTCGCAAAGATCTTTAACCAGGAACTTTGAAAGCTTAATTTATCCTGGGATGATCCTTTACCTGAAGGAGCTCGTCATCGCTGGATAAAATATTATGAAGATCTTCCTCGTCTTTCCGCAGTCAGGATACCTCGCTGGATAGGATTTCGCTCACGAATGTGCTCGTTCGACGTTCATGGCTTTTCTGACGCTTCTGAAAAGGCGTACGGTGCTGTCGTTTATTTAAAGACAATTTCGCCTGACGGAAATTGTTTTATTGGACTCATTTCTTCTAAGACAAAGGTCGCTTTGGTTCAAACTGTTCTGCTTCCTCGTCTTGAGCTATGTGCCTCAGTTTTGTTAGCTCGTCTCGTCGCTCACCTTCAAACTCAACTGCGTTTTGATGCTGCTCTACATTTGTGATCTGATTCTATGGACGCACTTCATTGGATTTCAGCTGTTCCTACAAAATGGATGACATACGTCGCGAATCGGGTTTCGGAAATTCAAACGATCGTTCCTTCAGCAATTTGGCATCATGTTCCGGATGCAGATAATCCAGCTGACTGTGCTTCTCGCGGGTTGTCAGCTTGCGAACTTTTGCAGTTTTCACTCTGGTGGAATGGTCCTCCGTGGCTTAAAAGACAAGAAGAGTGGCCCTCATCTCTGCTTGGCTCTTCAGAAAATACAGTGGCCAAAGAAGAACGTAGAGTTACTGTCAACGTAGCAGCTCGTGTTAATGAACCATGTGATCTTCTGAGATTACCATTCTAACAAATAAAATGCAGATTTCTAAGACTAGCACTCTAATAAAGTTGACTCCATTTTTTGATGGTCAACTTCTTCGTGTCGGAGGTCGCTTAAAACACTCTCTTCTCACTTATGATGAGAAGCATCCACTGATTCTACCTCCTGAGTCTATTCTCACAACTCTTATCATCCGCGACTGTCACCTTCGCTGTCTTCATGGGGGTGTCCAACTTACCCTTGGAACGTTACGACAATCTTATTGGATTCTTCGTGGTCGCAATTTGGTCCGATCATTGATTCATCGGTGCATTTCATGAGTCAGAAACAGAGGTAATACTCAGCAACAGCTGATGAGTGACCTCTCTTCCATTCGCATTACTCCACCTGAACGAGCATTCATGAACACTGGGGTCGACTATGCTGGCCCCATCTATGTTCGCACCTCCAAAGGACGAAGTCACCATTCCCACAAAGCCTGGATTTGTATTTTCGTCTGTTGTGCCTCCCGCTCAGTTCATCTCGAGTTGGTTTCTGATTACACAGCAGAAGCCTTCATAGCTGCTTATATTCGCTTCACTTCTCGTCGTAGTCTTTGTCGAACGTTGTCTAGTGACGAGGGTACGAATTTTTTGGGACCAGATCGTCAACTACAGGAAATGTTTTCTGAAGCATCAGCAGAGTTTGCTTCGGTCGCTACATACCTTGATTCGCATGGTACTCAGTGGAAATTAAACCCTCCTGCAGCACCTCACTTCGGAGGTTTATGGGAAGCTGCAGTTAAATCGACAAAATTCCATCTTCGTCGAGTCATTGGAGACTCTACATTGACGTTTGAAGAAATGACCTCTCTTTTAACACAAATTGAGGCTTGCCTTAATTTTCGGCCTCTCAGAGCTCAGTCAGATGATACAACAGCCATTTCTGTCCTCATACCAGGACATTTTCTCATTGGGGGTCCACTGAATGCAATTCCTGAACCATCGCTTGCAGACGTTCTTCCAAATCGATTAACTCGCTGGCAGTTGATCCTGCAAATGCGTGATCATTTTTGGAAGCGCTGGTCAGCTGAGTATTTGAAAGAACTTCAACCTCGATCCAAGTGGACTACTTCATCGCTATCAATACAGATTGGAGATTTAGTTCTCATTCGACATGAGAACCTTCCACCTACTCAATGGCCTATGGGTCGAGTTCTACAGCTTCATCCTAGCAAGGATGGCCTAGTTCGGATTGTCACTCTCAAGACAAAGACTAGCAGGCTCGATCGGCCAATCGTTAAATTGTGCCTTCTCTCACGTTCATCTTAAGTGCAGTGATTGTGAGCCTATTTCGTCGGGGACGAAAGCGGGCGGAATGTTGTGAATTGGACATTAGTTCCCTGTTTTTATGAATGTTTTAATTTGTGTTCTCATTTTCTATTTTTATTTGCGTTCTTCGTTACATTTATAATCCTTGGACTTGTCCTTATATTTTGATTTTCGTATTGAGTAATGTCTGAATTTATGTCTAAGCCGGTCTTATCGTTGTCGTGCTGTCCTTCTCTTACAAATAGTCTTGTTTCTCGGTTTCCCAATTTTATTTCCAAGCTTAATAACCTTTTATTTCCTATTTTTAATAAAGACCGCGCTTTTACGGCGTTATTTTTATGAATTAAAGTGCTGTGGTTCTAATTGACTTGACCTAAACACGCATGTTTCCCTACCAGAATTGATCAGTCGTGACAATGTTTAGTCGTTTTTTTAGTGTCAAAAACAGTCGGTGTGAGGAACACGTGTTTTTTTTCTGCGTATGAATTTCTTGATTTGACCCAGTCTCATGTGCTCGATTTTTTCTTCGCCTAGTATCGCGCTCGTTTTGTGCTGTGATACCTGATGGGATAAGTTTTTGTTGTGTACATTTCGCAGTTGCCCCTCAGGTAGTGTAGGTGATCAGCCCAGGCTTAGCGCGCTGTGTTCGTGTGTGTAGGAGGGGGGGGGGGCAGCTATTGTCGATTGCTCTTATCTTCAACAGCGAAAGTAGCTCCTGTTTACAAAAGTGAATGGCGATTCAAATGTGCTGTAATTATTAAATTACATCAAAGCCGTCACAGAGGAAACCTGAAAAGACGTCAAACTTCTTAAATTCACACAGCTCAATTGAAGTCCAATTTTGATGTACTAAAGGTCGAATTTACGACATTCAAAGCAGAGTATAAAAAGCTGAAAGAAAGTCATCAGAAATTAAAGGAAAAGTGAAACATTGCTCCTGAAGTGTTTTGAATCGCAACCTATCGGGCGATGAGGAATCTAACAGAGATCTCTTCTCATTTATTCTCAATAATCTTTCTAGCGCTGGTCTCTAACTCGTATCCCTCCTAAATGTAAAGGGAAATTAACAAATTTTGACCGAAGAAACTCCTCGTCCAGAAGCAAATCCAAAACACGACAAAAGCCAAGAAAAATTTTTGGATGATAAAGAATATAGAGTCACGTGTCATACGCTCAGACAATCGTGAAATGTCTCTGAAAGGTCGGGTTTTGCCGATGCGAAGGAGCAGAACATCTAGAAATCAAAAGAATTTTCCTGGAGTTACGTGTGTCCAAGAAGAGGCAATACGAATATTCACTGCTGAATTCCCTATTGGCTTTTATTAATCCTAAGAATTTTTGGACAGTGGTCAATGGATTTAGATTACAGTCACCTTTGACTAACAATGTAAGCATGCATGCATGGCAAGACCTTCTTTTTTCTCTTTATCCGAATGAGACTCCCATTTCCATAGAGTGTATTGTAAACAAACACCCTGCATTTGACTGTGATATTTTGATTGATGAAATTAAAGCCACTTTATTAAAATGTAAATGCAATAAAGTTCCGGATGATGATGGGATTCCCAATTAATTTTCCAAAAACCTTCCGGAAAATTAGGTAAAGTACTTGTGGCGCCTCTTCAACAGGATCTGGGCCGAGGTAAGAGTCCCAGCTAGCTGGACCAAAATGCATGAATTTATGTTGAATTAAAAGGGTGATATATCTGGCCGTCATAATTACCAGGAAATTACCCCTATACATAGTATCACTAAGATCTTCCCTCAGACACTGTTGGCGAGATCACGGTATGCATTGAATTTCAATGGATCATTTAAGTGACGTTATTCTACTTCCTTATGCTGATGGCATAGTCATATTCGCTTACTCTCAGGCTGACTTACAAGCAAAAATTAACCTTATCACAAAAAGAATCAAAAGCTATAGTATACCACAAAGCTTGGCCATGTGAGTACAAATTCTTTTACGCACAGACTCAACTGGAGGTAGAGAGCGAATTTGTCTATCTCGGTGTCAACACACTATACCCGGGTATATTTTTCATTAAAGGAATGTCTGCTACGAATATTTCTATGGGTGCTATTTTAAGAATTTTATTGGCATCTAAATCTAATGCCTGGCAAACTAAGACTAACCTTTTTCATACCCTCACTCTTTGTGTTCTTTTTTACGCAAAAGAAATCTTAGGATTAAGGTGCTTTGATTCAGTCAAGGGATTACAGTCCTCTTTCTTTAAGAAAATACTAGGCTTACAAACATACACGCCGAATTTTTCCCTCCGCTTAGAGACAGGTAGATTACGGTTAGCTTATGATATATTTATATCAGCGCGGACATGGTTGTCGAGGTTGCTGGGTAAGCCTGATGATAGATGCCCTAAAAGATGTTTTCTCAAGTTGATGGCAATGTCCTTAAAACCTGACTGCAACTCGAAGCATAACTCAAAAATATGTTCAGTCTATCTAACTCGGAGAAAATTTGGTTTAGTTTGGATTCTGCGCCTCTCGTTAAAAATATAGATATTTTTATATCTATTATTCTACAAATCCATTATTCTACTAATAAGAGCAGTCGTTTTGGAGACGCGACTAACTTGATACTCTTAAATAATTGTTTCTCTTGTACAATTTTTGTATGTTACTTTTTTTTATTCTGCTGCTTAATCTGGTTGCAATTGATTATAACGCTTCTAAGGAAATAGAGTCAATTGTCGAGAATGAGAAGTCCCGTATATACTGGAACTATATATTCTCGATAATTGTTTCAGTTGAACACATGAGGCCTGAGAGAATTCTCCTTGACTTTGAAAGGCGAATCATTTTAGTCATCGAATTTCCGGCATCAGCCGACAGAAGCATTATAACCAAGGAGAATAAAAACAAAGTATATATAAGTACACACACTATCTTACGAACTACTCTCTTCATACAGTCTCAAATAATTATTCTTATTTCTAAACGCTTGCGACTTTGCCCTGGGCTTCCATTTCCTACTACCATTATTAGTTTCAAATTTTGACTCTAGTTCGCAACACTACTTCCTAACTCTCCTTCTTTCGAAGTCAGTTTTTGGAACTTCTTTTCTACTATTCTGTGCAACCAGCTCTCTCTCTCTCTCTCTTAGATCTTCTACCTTCTTCATGCATTCCTCCCACTGACAATTTTCATTGAGAATCCATTTAATTCTCTCTTCCGTACTCTCCGCTTTCCCTCCGTCCCCTGTACACCGCTCTAACACATGCAACCATATTTCCTGTTCATACCTACATACTCTACTCTTCCTCTATTTCCTCCCACTCTGTACCCCTCTCATTTATACCACATTCACACTTCATTTCATATCTGTCCTCCTAACATTTTGAACGCCCCACGTTACCCCTCCTCTCTTTATCCATGACCTCGCGAGCAAACAATTGTGCAATTTTGCTTCCCTCTTCCCTTCTTAGTTTTTCTTCAAAGTTCCAGGCTCATTTTGCTTAACTCATCACCATTTTTCTCGTCCTTAACACTGATCATGCTAATACATCAAACACCCACACTCTCCTCTTCCAGTCATTATTAAACCTTCTTTTCCCTATACTCCATGCTTGTCTTATTATTTTACTCGCGCATTCTAATCTCTTTCGCACCTGCAGCTCGCTTCCTCCTCTCATTTTGAACCAAAATCTTGAGTAGCAAAACTCATGAACTAATTCTAGCCCCAAGCCATTTATCTTCCATTCGTACTCTAATATAATCCTTGTACTTCCGAAACACATCATCTTGGTCTTGTTTACATTTATGTTTAAGACCTTTTCTCTCACATAATCTTCGAACACCCTCATCAAAAAATTCACAAATATTTATTTTATTCTCTCTATTAAACCTTCGTCTACTTCTCTCTCTTACATGGCTGCCCATAAGATCGTCCTGTTCACTGAGTCAAATGCTGCATTAGAGTCTACAAACAATGCGACTAGCTTCCCTTTCTTCTACCCTAGGTTCCTATTGACTAGATAGTTGAGTACGTAGACGTTATCTGCGGTTCCCAACTGTTTTCTAAACCCCGTTTGCTTGTGTGGTATACTTCACTTCTCTTCCACCTGTCTTTCCAACTTCCTTCTAAGCACTTCTGCCTAAATTTTATATCCCACAGACATAGGTGTGATGCCTCTATATTCCTTCACATTTTTGCCCTCTTCTTTCTTAATCAAAGGTACTACAAGCCCTATCTTCCATTCCCCCGAACACCCTTCTCCTTTCCATACCTTGTTGCAAATCCACCACATCTCCTCCCTCACCCCTAATCCTCCATATTTCAGTGCTTCATTTTTCAAGCCATCTTTCCCTGTTGCCTTATTTCTTTTTAACCTTGTAATTGCCTTGTTCACCTTGTCCCTACTAATCTCGTTTTCAATTTTCTCGTCTTTATCGACCACTGTTCTTCCTTCTCCCTTTACCCCATATTCCACTCCACCTAGCAGCCCCTTGAAGTGCTTCAGCCACTCTTCGATTCCTATTTCTTTATTTATACCCTTCCTTCCTCCCCTTTCCCTATTTATCACTTCCCATTCCCACCCTTCTCTTAACGCCTTCTCTACCTCTGCGATATACATTTCTTTCTCCTTCTGTCTTTTCTCCTTTATCATTCGTTCGCGGTCCTTCGTTCTTCTGTTGAGTTTTCCTCTTTCCAATTCCTCTTTCCTCCATTTCCTTACAATCTCCTTCTTCCTATCTTTACACAAGTTTTTCTAGTAGTGTGTTCTTCCTCTTCCCGACCCCGTATCTCCCCGTTTTCTATTTTTTCTCTAAATTCTCTCAACTGTTCCTACTTCAAATGCCCACTATCACTTTATTTTCTCTCTTTTCTTAATGCTCCTTGAGCTATCACATCTCATTGTCGCGATTACCGGAATGTGTTCTGAGCATATCACGATTCCCACTTCCATTGTAACCATCAGTCTCCTTATTCTTTCTTCTGCCAGAATGTAATCTATTACGGTGTCTCCTATACCAGTGTACATATATTCACCTTATTCATCTCCTCTTGTATTGCTGTTACAGATGAACCATCCCGCCTCTACCAGTATGTCCAGTAGCCTCCTACCCTCCCGGTCCGTTTTTTGTTTCGATTTTTTTATAAACACCTCCTTTTCTTTACCCCATACTTCTCCCCCTTGTTCCCCGGTACATGCATTTAAATATCCTTCTATTAGAACCAGCCTCTCCTCTTTCTCCTCTGTCCATTTCCTTATTATTATCCATCCTCCCTTTTCTCCTCTTTTTCTGTACAATCATACCATATCCACAACAAATTTTCCTAATTTCATTCTTCTAACCATTGTTCCATCCTTTTCTTCTATATACTCTCTATCTTTTCTTCCTCTACCAGTAGTTCCTTTCTTACCCCTGATACCACACCACCCATTCCCCTCCCTTTCAGGTGCTCCTTTCTTACTGTTTACATCTTCCAGTCATATGCTATCAGTAGTATTCTTTTCAAGCATTTCTATTCTTTCTCATGCAACCAGTCTAACTCAACATTATCGCATCCCATTTCTGCACTTCTCCCCAAAATCTTCTGTCCTTGTTTTTTAGTCCTGACACTTTCCAGAATGCTATTTGCACGTCGCTCTTTTTATGCTTACCTCCTTTATTCCTTTAGTTCAAATCCTCTTGCCGTCTAAAAACACCCCGCGACTCTTGTATTTCCCTCTTTATTCTCTTTGTCCCATTCATTCATCATCCATTTCCTACCCTCCTTCAGTTCTTCTACTTCATCGTCCCAATTCCATATCTCTTTGTTGACCCATATCCTATCTCTGGTAATTCTTACACTATTACCTTTACACCTCTCAGTCAATAACTTTCGCTCGATTAGCCACTTTCGTCTGCTTTCACGCCACGTTAGATCTTTTTTGATTCTTTCATTTTTTCCTTTTAACAACTTCTTTTTTCCATAACTTCATATTTGTCCTGCCCCTTCCATTTTTCTTTGAACCTCAATCAGTCTCAAGCGCCACCTTTCATGCTGCTCATGCTTGACCACCTCACACTCTCTCACTTCTTCCATACTCCCTTTCTCTCCCATATTATACTCATTGCTCAGTTCTAGTTTTCTCGCTTTCTCTTCTAACAGTTTCATATTCCTTTTCCTAACCTCATCATTCTCTCTCTTCCCACTTTTGCCTTACTTTTCTTACCTCGTCTGTTACCTCTTCCCCTTGTTTTCTCATACTAGGCAGTCGTCCTCATGTCTCATCTAATCTTCCACAAGACTTCTCTTTTACGAACTTTACGAACATATCCCCTTTATCCCTATTTTTCTCCGAGATACATTTTTTGTCTTAACCTTTTGTAAGTCATGGCCCCTCTCCGCCTCTTCGTCAAACAACGGGTCATGAATACTGCAAAAACTAAATCAGACGTAATGTCTAATTAGGAATGCCATTTATTGCAGTTAACCTAACCCCTATTTCGTGCGTCACTCATTCCCTTCCCCGCTCTTTGGGAGCGGTTGGAGCAGCGATAGCATGTCCCAGTCTTTATTCTACATTTTTGTAGTTTTAGGTGTAAAACTA
>NC_046666.1:116970252-116986072 GCF_010883055.1 Belonocnema kinseyi | reverse complement strand
AGGTGTGTTCAAAAAATAAGATGACTTTATGGTTTTCTCAAAAAATATTCATTTATTGCTCAATATTTATGTTGTCCCCTTTAAAGTAATCCGCCTCAGATATAATACACTCATACCAATGCTTCTTCCAATCATCGAAGCACTTCTGATAATCATTTTGCGGTATAGCCTTGAGTTCTTTCAGCGATGCAGTTTTTATCTCCTCAATCGTTGAAAATCGATGTCCTTTCATGGGTCTTTTCAGTTTTGAGAAAAGAAAAAAATCACTAGGGGCTAAATCTGGTGAATATAGAGGCTGAGGCATGACTGTGGTGCTGTTTTCGGTCAGAAAATCTTTTAAAAGCAACGATGAATGATCAGGTGCATTATCGTAATGCAAAAGACACGAATAGTTTTTCCAAAGTTCCGGAAGTTTTTTGCATGGCATGAGCCAACCGATCTGCCAACATCTTCAGCAACTTCTCTGATGGTAATTCGGCGATTTTTCAACATCATTTCTTCCACTGCCTGAACAGCTGTTGTTGGCGTGCTGGGACGTCCAGGGCAAGGTTCGTCTTCGACATCCTCTCGGCCTTCTTGGAACAGCTTGTACCACTAATACACATTTTTCATACTCAGAGTAGACTCACCGTATGCAACTGTCAACATTTCAAGAGTTTTAGAGCACTGAATTCCATTTTTCACACAAAATTTAATGCAAACTCTTTGCTCCATTTTTGTCGAAAGAAGAAAATCGCCGAGCACACCAAACCCTTCTAAACTTTTACGCCTCAGCCAGAAAAACAAGACGAGCTATAAAGTCAAAACTGTGAACATATGATCGTGACGAGTGTGCCAACACAACAAAACAAAAATTTTTAAACTTGAATGTATGTAGCCCGCGACAATTGAAAAGTCACCGGTAGCGGGAGCTAATATAAAAAATTGCACCCGCTCGCAGCGAAATTGCGGTAAAATTTCAGCCACAAACACGTCTCACGAACGTGAGATACGTGGTTACAGTCTGTAACGGAATCAATACGATGATCCGGCAAAAGTTTCGTGCACCCTGAGATTGTTGACATGCAGGGATGCTGTTCAGGCTATTAACTAGTGAAAGCTTGGCACCTCCAAGAGCACTGATGATAAGGACAATTAGTTCAACAGAATATTCCGGGTACAATCGTTGCAACCTCTCTTTCTTTTTTCATTTTCCTTGGATATCATGTTTTTGCCAGCTGGTGCCGAAAATTCGATAACGAACATGGTTCGCTTTTCGAAGTCAAGAATAACCATGTCTGGCCTCGAGTGTGCAACAGAAACAATTGTCGAGAATATAAAGTACTGGAACGATTTCCCTAGGAGCATTGAGAGGAGTGATGTTAAGGTTAATGCCCTAAGAGTGACAAAGATGGTAATAAAGCACTCTTAGTGCCGCATTGTGCCTTTGGATGTAGGTCATTCCCACATGAGTTGTACAACTAGATAGTTTTTGAGATAAATGCTCGGGATGTGTATGGCACGCCCTGCAGCTATTATCGGAAATGTCTTGGCTTAAAATGTGGCGGCGGTATGTTAAGCTGAAAATGACACCGTCTTGGCATGCTAAAATGAAACTTTCCGTACCAGACTTCAATCCGGGCGATTTAAGGAAAGCAAACGTTACCTAACACGACATTAACTGATCCTCTACATTTCTGTGGAAGATACCGTGCATCCTCTTATCGAGGAGCTGTTCACGAAAGTTTTTCTCTTGTGCTTTCTTAATCCGGGCGTTCAGAACTGAGTACTCGAGATGGATAAGATTTGATGAATTTTGCTCATTCTCCATACTAAAGATAAGTCCGACTGTTTCAGAAGCCTCCTCCGCTGCTTTGTACAGAAACGCTCCTTTGCCCACTTCCTCGTGATTTCTGACCATTTTAAGAAGAGGGTCGCTTCCATTTACGACTCTATGTTCTGTACCCAGAATAATCCTGTTGTGAAGACATTCAAGACTCAATATTCCGCGACCATCTTGACGGCGTGCGATGTACAGTCGCGGAACAGAAGACTTAATATGCATGCTTTTGTTCATGTGCATAACCTTTCTTGTCCCGATATCGAGGGATCTGAGCTCGTTCTTTGTCCATTGAACTACTCCAAATGAACAGAGTGCTATCGGGGTGGCAAGCATATTCGTTGCACATACTTTGTACCTCTACGACAGTCCGGAATACCAAATTTGACGGATGAGACGTTTGTTTCTGCTTCGGAGAGTATCCTTTATAGATGTCACATCCCGAATGCGGCTCTCTCCAGCGCAAATGTGTCGTATAGCGCTTTTATCAATGAGCTCAAGATCTTCAGGGATGCCATTAAGTTTTTCTCGCTTCAAATAAACCGTGGCACATTTGTCTTAACTCAATTCCATTCCAATTTCCTTAGTATATCGTTAGAGAATCCCTGGAGCTAGATGTAGTTGCTGTTTGGTTTTAGCATAGATCTTAAGATCGTGCATGTAAAATACATAAGTGTCCTTGTACTTTCGATCTGCAGGTTTGCCGCACAAGTACCCGTTGGAATGGCGAAGTGCTAGAGATAGTGGCAATAATGTAAGGCAAAAGAGGAGTGGGATCATAATGTCGCCCTGAAATACACCTCTATGAAAGGTGACCTTATCAGTTGTCACAAGATTTCTTCCGGATAAGATAGTAAATCTGGTTTTCCAAAGCGGCACCAATCTCTACGTACTTTATGATTTGCGGATGAAACTTTAAGCTTTCCAAAAGACAGATGATAAGTCCATGAGAGGTCGAATTGAAAACTTTCCGATAATCAATCCAGGCGATCGATAGGCTCTTTGAGCCTCGTTGTTCATACATTGCTTGCCACACAGGTTCAATGGCCCGAACAATTCTATCATTTACGATAGCTGTGAACATCTTATACAGTGTGTTCAGACAAGTGATGGGCCTGTAATTATTCGGGTCAGCTAAGTTGCCTATTTTCGGCAGAAGGATTATGCGAACGTCCACAAACTACTCAAGAATCGGCTCTTCCGACTTTAAATATGAGGTAAAAATATGGGCCAAATGCCGATGGCTTGAAGGAAACTTCTTCCACCAGAAGGTTTTGATACAATCTGGTCCCGGTGCGAAATAGATCTTCATTCTTCCTAATATTTTTTTCACCTCGTCGGTAGTGATAGGTGGGCATTCTTGATCAGGTGTTATGAGGGCATCACACAGCTCCTTGAAGCTATTTATGTTCTCTGAGTCTTCGTCCAGTATGTGCTGCACTTCGTATATTTCTCTCCAAAATACTTTGACCTCATCTGGTTTGGACGGGTGGTCGACAGTAACTGAAGGGTCTTGAAAGAGTCGAGATGGTTCAGAGAAAGTGTTGATTTTTTCTGACCCACCTTTCTCTCCGCTCTAGACTTTTCTTAGCGTCACATAGTATCCGTATTCTTTAAACAATATGCTGTCTGATGATCAGCACCTTTGACTTGTTAAGTGTGTGATAACGGGTCCGGAGTTCGCGCGCGAACTTTTGAACCTTGGCGACAAAATTCCTGCCAGATGTGACGTAGTCAATCACGCAGTGAATGCGGGACGCATACTGTCTTGCCCAGCCTATATTTATGGCAAGTTGATGCATTCGTCTTTTGGTCTTATGATCAACCGTCGGTTTTGTTTTACGGTTAGCATCGGCTAAAGCTCTTGCTGCCTTATACACACAATTATTGATAGCCCAGCGGTCGGATTCTTCGGAAAAATGTCCACGAAGCTCGGGTCATAAAGCATCGTTCTTTATCTATTGGATGCCTGGCTGCCCGCGGTTGGCCTTAGTGTCGTCTCTCTTTCTCCGTTGCCGGCTTTTTCTAGTTGTGGTAGAGTTGACGTTCCACTTACATATCCCTTTTTTCGGAATAGTTCGACATGGTTATGCAGACGTTGCTGCTAAAAGTGAGATAGCTCCGGGTGTTTCTCGTACCACTGAACATGCAGCCATATAACCCCGTTAAGGGAACAAACTCGCATCGTAGCATTCTAGCAAGTCGTGATTTAGTCGCTCGGTCCACCTAAAGGTCCCGAGATTACGCCGATTAATCGCATTGAAAGCATTTTCATTGGCTCCCCTAGCTCTAGAGTGGTCGGCATTGTTGGCCGATCCATTGTCGGGAGCCCTGCGCGTTCTGTTGTTTTGAACCGCACTCACTACAAATATGTTTGGTGTTGTAATTGTTGTTCCCACGAGAGGCTAAAGAAAGGAGTTCATCCATCCTTGTAGAGCGCTGCATGCAAGGATAAGGCTGCGTACTCTGAGAGATCGTCCAGTATCCCAGAGTCACCGTTCCAGACACCTCGACTAGGTGCCATTCAGCTTTCGACGCTGTTTTCACACTTTGCTTGGGGGTTAATTCCTTCGGGACCACCCCTGGACAATTGTTCGCGGCTGCCTATTTATTTTTGTAACCATATTCAGCAGAAACCCTTGGTTTCTGGTCTTGCCAAAATTAAGCCCCCCCCCCGTGCAAGTGTCAAAAACGTGCTGAAATCTGAATGACACCTATGTGAGATGTCTTTAGCGGTGTTTTTGGGATCCTGGATGACCTCTCAAAGCACGCAGCCTTATCCTTGCTTGCGCGGCTCTACAAGGATTGACGAACCCATTTCCCTAGCTTCTCATGAGACCAACAATGAACAACAATGCCGACTACTCTAGAACTGGTGGATCCAATGAAGATGGATCCAATATATATAATGCAGCGAGAGATTTGGCCGATGTGAACCGTAAAAGAAAACGAGCTATTCGTCATAAGACCAAAGACGAATGCATGAACTCGCTATAAAGATAGGCTGGGAAAGACAGTAAGCAACCTGCATTCAGTGTGTGATTTAGTACATAACATCTTGCAGAAACTTTTCCGCTTAGGTTCGAAAGTTTGCGCGCCAACTACGGATCCATTATAACACACTTAACCAGTCAAAGCTGCTGACCATGAGGCAGCATATTGTTGAGAGAATACGGATACTATCTGACGCTAAGAGAAGTCTGGGGCGATGGGATAGGTGATTCAGAGAAAAACAAAGGTATTCCTCTGACCCGTTTCGACTCTTTCAAGACCCTCCAGTTACGATTGACCACCTGCCCCAACCACAGTACGTAAATAGCTTCAAGTAGCTGTGTGACGCTCTCATAACACTTAAGGAAGAATGTCAACCCACAACCACCACTTCTATGGTTCTCTGGAGCTATAAATTCGAAAACTTTTTTAAGTTAATGTTTTCCAAAAAACGATCATCTCCTTCGCTTCGCTGGGAAATTAACCACAGGACTTCTGATTGAACAGCCACACAAAAAAAGTTCTGACCTGGACGTCTGACAATGTTCACTATACGTTTTATACAGATTTGCTTGAAACTCGTTACTCGGGGGTTTTCGGGGTCGCTGGTTATGAATTTAAAGTGCTGTAATTCCAATTTCCAATTCACCTGAAATTACCCTATATCTTGTGTGTGTCTGCAGGCAGGGCACCTTTCCGTGCTGACGGGGGTTAACGGAGAAAATCCATGAACCGGCTAAGTCCCTGGCTCACGGCTTTGATGTCGTCATGGCGCACAAATGTAGGAAACGTTTTAAAATGCAGGGTTTTGAATCCCCTGTATCGGCAGTTGGTCATGGTGAGAAAGCGGGCTCGCAGTCGTCGTCATCATGCAACCGCAGACCTACATTGGTTGTTGACTTGGCTAATGTAGAGTACAATGTGAAAAGAAGAAGTAACAATCCATCTCAAGAGTGTGATAGCAATCGCGATGTGTTCTGTTAAATTTGCTGTAAGTATGAATTTAATTCAATGCGAAAGAAAATAGATGATGACATCAAAGTTACGTACAAGGAAATTTTCGGCTTGCTTATTGGTGAACATTCATAGGCTCACATCTAATTTACCATTCTTGTTGAGTAATGTTGAACCGTTAGAAAAGAGATAAAAATGAAACTAAATTTTCTAGTCCAACAGAATGGAACAAACCTCTTCGTGAAGAAGATTGTTTCTTTTTGTGTTTGAATAAAGTGAGTAAGAATTACACTGTTAAGAATATACGCAAAATAGAGTACAAAACAGTTATATCAGTAAAGGCTCCAAATTTATGCAAAAAAAGAAAGAACAAACGGATTTTGAGAATATTAACGAAATCGGACGTACCGAAATGATGAAAGTTGATGAATATGAGTCTTAGTCTTAGTCTGAGAACGAATATATTGATAGCGAAAACGAATTTTCTATCATTACTAAAAAATTAGCTCCTAAATTATTTTCACAACCTGAATTGAACGACCTCATACGGGATTTGGGCTTGCCAAAAGACAGTGCAGTGTTCTTAGCTTTGTTTATGAAAACGAGAAATTTCCTAGAATCTGACAGAAAAGTCTCAGTGTATCGAAATCGATACCTAGGCTTTCGGAAATATTTTTCTAAAAAGCAGGAATGGCCACTCTTTATTGACTCTTCCGTAAGAAGTATCAAGGCAGTATTATTGCATAATACCAACGTCTATGCTCCTATACCTGTACCTCACTCGACTGTAATGAATGAAAATTATGTAAACATGATAATACTTTTCAATAAAATCGGCTACGAGCAACAGAGACGGCAGATCTGTGGAGATTTAAAAATTATAACCATATTACTCGGGCAACAGTCAGGTTTCACGAATTACCCGTGTTACTTATGTTTATGGGATAGTAGAGACAGAGAGCTGTTGGTAAGAACGGTAAATGTTTCAAGTATTTGCAAAAGGTATTCCCTAAACATTCTTATGCCAAAATTAAAGAGGGGGTGTTTAATGGTCCTTAAATTCGGAAACTGTTCAGGAATGATGAGTTTATCAAGACGATGAATGCTAAGGAGAAAGCAGCTTGAAGCTGCATTTTCTGCACCCTCGTCTTGATAAATTTTCGGAAAACCTGAGACACTTGAGTGCAGAACAAGATGAACGTTTTCACCAAGATATTAAAGTTGTTGAAACTCGTTACCAGGGACGCTGGGATGTTAATATGCTTGCAGACTTTAGCTGGATGCTGAAAAGATAAACAATGGCAAAAAACATGAAACGAAGAAGAAATCCTCTACGTACATCGTTTGAAGAGAAAAGAACTCGATACAGCTCAAAAAAAGGGAATCAAAGTAATATAGCCTTTTTTAACAGTTTTACCAATCTGCCCTTTGAAGAGTTACATGATGTAAAAAATCCGATCATGCAACCTCCTCGCGGTGTACACCGAGTAAGGCCAATGCCGACGGTCCATTATTTAGTAAAATGAACGGGAAAATATAGCAATTTAGACTTCTTAAAGTTATGGCAAAATCCTATAGTAATGGGGTTAAATAGGCCTCGAATTCGTAATTGTAAATTGGAATTAGAGCACTTTAAATTCATAACCAGCGATCCCGAAATCCCCGAGTTACGACTTTCAAGCGGATCCGATGAATTTTTCCAAAAAGTTTCCGCCATATTGATTTTTTGAGGTTATGTCAAAATCCTGGTCTGATGGGGTCAAATGGACCCCAGATTCGGATTCAGCGACCACAAAAACGTATGTTAAACATAGTCAGACCTGAAGGTCAGAACTTTTTTTTGTGTAGCTGTGTTGCCGGTCAGGTGCTTCTTTCCTTAAGATACTCGAGAGATCGAAAGAATAATCCTTTTTCATAAATAGACGCATTGTGTTATCAGGTGTTACGTATTTAACATTTTTAAGAAATCTATATTATCAACAGAGAACAGCAGACATTTTTAACGTCTTTCCATTAAAATTTATCCATGTAGGTTTTGGGGTTAGTGTGTTTGTGGGATTAGGGTTTGTGGGTTTGGATTTTTGAGTAGGTTTGGGATTTGTGGTATTGGAGGCTTGGGGTTTTCGGTTTTGAGTATAAGGGTGGGGGTTTGGGGCTTACGTGCTTTAGTTTTATAGTGATAATGTTGAGAAATAACTAGAACTGAGATTTACTACTTTAAAGTCGCTGAATGCTGTCCGTACTTCATGGTTTCAAGTACAAGAAAAATCCTGATTATAGGTTCTACAAGTATTCGATATGTCTGAAATCGAAACATATATTATATTATGTTTCATCAAGGTGACAATTATTATTAAATGTTTTGGAGAAGTGGCAGACAGAAAACTGAAAGGTTTTGGATATCCGTCCTCATATTAACCGCATTTTTGTGGCTAGCTATGTGTGTCATTTCTAACATCATTCTTACTTTGTAACAATTCCATTTTTCTAAGATTTTAATTTGCTGTATTGTTTGTAATCGTCTCGGTTATTCTCTTTGATTTTAGTTCTTAAAAGACAAACAGTATTTTTTAAATAGTTCTACTGATCAACTGGGCAAGGTAATTTTTTTTATTTAAGTATTTAGTTGATAGTTTAAGTGGATAGTTCTGTCTACAAGGTTGTTAATCACACTTGTTTTGTGGTGTTGGGGGTAAAGAAGTCTTTATAGTTGATGTTGGGGTTGGCTTCAGGACCCAGGAATAAGGAATGCTTCATTTTTTACAAGTCAAACAGACCTTTCAACCTAGACGGGGATCCCCATCAGTGTTTTATTCTAGAAAACTATTTCACATGGTATAATGTGAACACTTTATTTTTAACAATTGTCTATTACATAAATTGCTTAGAAATTGTGAGTTATCTTAGATATGCGCTACACCGCAAATATAATAGTTAATATCCAAGATTTTGTTCTGAAAATTAATCAACAGCTCCTACAAGCATACCTAGAAAACAAGTGTTCATAGTACACTATGTAAAATAATCTTTCTAGAATAAAACACGAATGAGGAAAGGGGCAGAGTTTTGATCAACATTATTTTTGTTGCCAGTCAAAGGGCTGCCTTTCCGGCTCCACGATACTTTAGGAAAGGGTACGGGTTTGACCAACATTATTTTTGTGACCAGGCAAAACGGCGCGGCGCCTTCTTGCTTCTATGAATCGTTACTCGTAATTATTGATTCGCTAATCGAAGATAAAGTGCGACATATACATAAGACGTACTATATAAAGCGTCAAAAATCAAAACATGAACAAATAACTCCTATATCACATGATATCACTCTGAAATGATTGGCAGTGCCTTCAGTATGTTGAAAATATGTCTTTTTATGGATACATTCAGAGAAGCATTGCCGGTAACATGAGAGCATTTCTTGGTCATTACCATCAGTGACATTTTTTGCCGGTGCCGAAAGTCCATACACTCTTTAAAGAAAATCGAAAGAAAGACAATAAATGTCAGAGAATACGTTTTCCTTAAGATAAGTTAAAAATTGGTTTTTAAATAATTTTTGGTGTATGAAAAATAAAGATTCGAATTGAGTATCGATAAGAATCAAGATTGATACATATATCGATTGCTATTAATACCCCAGATGACGCTCTCTCGTCTCAAGTGTCAGCTAATATGCCTGAAACTGCTTTTTTGCGGCAAAATAGGTTTTGTCGGCAAAAAATCTAAATACATTTTCATTTATCAAAAAACCATTGAAATTAAAGTATTTAAGTGTTTCTGGCCATATTGGTGTTAAAAAGAACCTAAGCAGTGAGTTAAATATGGTCATTACCATATCTTGACAGGCCCACAGTGGAGACATTTCAGTACAATAAACATAATTTCATACTTTCATAAGGCTGACCTACTTAACTTTGGCAAGAGAAAAGAATAGTTTATTGCTAATTTTTTTTCTAAACTCTTTTGCAGAAAAAATCTCCTGAGTATCTATTCAACCTCTTCTAATTTGTAGACACAGATCTTTCAGCGCAGTCTAAACTTCGTAAAAGATATTTAATCCCCAGCCTTTAAACTAACCGTCAAAATCAGCAACTAGCTGGATATTAAAATAAAATAAAAAAACTCTGAATTAGGATTCAAACCGGGAATCAAATCTAAGTGGTGGGACAGCTCGAATTCGCCAGGCACATACAACGCTTTTCCACCACTTTGTCCCATGCGACGGTTCTGCGCAACGAAGTAAACAAGCTTGGGATCATTTTGCAACTTCAGACTGTGCTCGTCCACTGTCTGCACAAAGCATTTTAATTTGAGTCATTTTATGTTATGTACTGTACATATTTATACACACCTAACGGGTTAATAAAACACGCTTCCTACCACGGTCAACCGTTCAGTACGCTGGCAGCTCGCACAGCGCTAGACATTAAACCTACCAGCACGACGCACAAACGGAGGTACGCCGTGCGCGGTGAACCGCATAACACAGGGTGTTATGCCACCCGGTGCATCTTATTTGGTCGCCAAACTATCTTTTATATCTCCTACCTGCCCCCTCCCCTCTACCCGCTTACGTAATTGACTCGATTGTTTGTCGACAAGCGTTTATGTGGAGACCGCTTTAGACAGGAGTACGCCGGGGTCAGATTACTATTCTTGTTTAATTCCAGAAACCGGTCAAAGGGTTGTGAGAGAACATCTGCTGCGGAACAAGTACCGACATGATTCTCCAGGGTAAAGATACCATTTTCCATCAAACACAACACAACCACATGAAATATTATCTGCCTTACCACAAACAGACACACACACTTATTTCACTTATAAATCCCCTCATAACTTAGAAAACCACGCTCAGCTAAAGCGCCCATTACGACAAAATGTAGCTAGGTTAACAAAACGTTTAAAAACAAAAGGTGAAAAGAAGGACTATTAACAAGAGTATATTTTCAAGATGAGTTGTAGGCGACTTTAACTTTATTTTTTAAGGTCATAGATAGGTAATGACCACATACATCTATTCCTTCAAAAGGTATCACGTTATAGTATTTCATAACCATCACATATGAAAAAAAAAATTCTAATAAAAAACTTCTGTGAACGTGACGGAGTGTCAAAGTTAGAAAATTATATTGCTGATACTGAAATCTGTATTTAAATTTTATACTTGATTTATTCTGAATGTAAGAAAGCCTTTTAGGCTCGATTTCTGCTATGGTCAACCCTAAATGGAACACATAGACAGAAGAATCCGTTTCCGAGAAATCCTTAATGAATTGGTCAAAAATTCATTAATAGGAAAATTACTCCAGATACGAAATGTTGTACAAGTTGTACAAATGTAATTTAAACAAAAAATTCCGAAAATAAGAAAATCATTGATTCCTCAAATTTTTATCTATTACACAGCCACACAAAAAAAAGTGTGCGGATCTGGTAACAAGACACACGTATTCCTATGGATTTTGGGGTGCTGAATTCAAATTCGGTATCAAAAGTCACCCATCACGACATGGTTGTGCCATTACCTCCAAAAATGACGAAAAATCATGCACTGAGGCAAATAAATTTCGAAATAATGCCAGTGATGCAAATTTTCACTTCAAAAACATGTCGACAACTGTGACAAATCAACCCCTGCCTGATATCAACTTATTTAACATAACTTTACCCGACAGAATCTGACCTCACCTAACCTGAATTAACAGAAATTTATTGAACTACACGTAAAGCTCTGGAACCATATTTTCCCAGTAGCAAATGTGTGCTACATCGAATGAGTCGACTCGAATCTAACCTAGAAATAAATCTAACCTAGCCTAACCTAACCTAACCTCACGAAACACAATTAAACTGATTGTGTTGTCCCGTTGTGTTTGCGATACCGTTTCATTCAGCTTCGACTTAACTTACATAGAGGTTTAACCTATCCTAACCTAACAAAACCTGACCTAATCCACATTGGCTGAGTTTCTGGGTAAACGACGTTCATGCCGTCATGGCAGCCGCAGGTAAATAGTGTATTACGATGCAGGGAAAAACCCCAGTATCGGCGTCTGATCAGGGTGGGAAAGCGGGCTCTCCGACGTCGTCATCATGCAACCGTAGCTCTTCATCAATGGATCACTTGGTTGGTGTAGAGTCTCATGCTACAAGAAAAAAAAAAACCGCAAGCATTTCTCAATCGCAAGCCTTCAAGAATAGCTGAGATTCATTCTGTTACATTTGCAGTAAATATGAAGTGAGCAGTTTGCGAAAATCAATCGACGAGTAAGCGAAAAGTCTTTACGAAAAGTGTTTTGACCGTAAATTACTGCACCAAGAAACAAAATGGGTTTCTCACGTCATTTGCAATTCCTGCAGACTTATGTTGTATTGTCTAAAAAATTCAAACAACGAAAAGGACCGTAAGTACTCTACACCAACCACATGGAAAAAAACCGTTATTGCGAAGGACTGCTACTTTTTCATAAATTCCGTCAAAGGGTTCAACGCCAAAAATAAAAATAACATTTCGTACATCAATATGTGCATCAATATGTTCCGATGAATATGACGAAAAAGATTACGAATATGGCGTGCATAAAATGAAATTGAAGGTATACTGCACTGACGTTAACGGACTAATGAACCGCTTGAAGAAAAATGTGTACAGAGACGAAGAATGACGACTTTTCATTGATTCGTCAAAACGCAGCATTAAGGCTGTTTTACTACATAATACGAATACTTACGCTCCTATCCCTATAGCTCACTCAACGGTCATCAAAGAAGAATACAACAATGTTAAAATGCTTCTTGAAAAAGTTAATTACACGAATCACAAATGGCAAATATGTGGTGAGCCCATGACGAAAATTGAAATGGACGCTTGGGAAAGTTTTAAAGCAGTAAACGTAAATTTCCTCAGTAACAAAAAAAGTCTAGACTACGAGAATATTTTTGCGAAAATGATAAGAAACTACAAAAAATTAGGCTGCTTGATGAATTTAAAACTTCACATTCTAGATTCCCACCTGGATAAGTTTCCAGAAAATGTTGGTGATTTCAGCGAAGAACAAGGGGAACGTTTTCATAAAGACATAAAAGTGATGGAACAACGATATCAAAGTAGATGGGACGAGGTCATGATGGCTGATTTTTGCTGGATGTTGAAAAGGGAAACAAATGGAGGTCTTCAACGTGAGCGTAACCCTTTGCATCGTTCCTTCGAAGAAAAAAGGACACGTTAGAGCAGGCAGAAAATAGACTAAAGTAGGTCTATAAATCAAATGAATTACGATAAAAAGCAAGATAAAATGTAAGCACGAAAGATAGTATAAATATATCCCTTAAGTTTAAGAAAAGCGGAGAGAAAAAATGTTGGAATAAAACTCTTATTCATTTGCATGTTTAAGTTACAGTTCTACATTTTAATTGATACAAGCATTGTCAGGTTAATTGAAATGGAGTCAATTCTACTTCTAGTTCGAAGTTTCTTCAAATGAGTAATGTGCGTCTAGATTTTTAACCACCTGTAGTACAATGAAATGAATTTTGTTGTGTTACAACGGGAAAACTTAAGTGAAGTTGTGTTGCGTTAAGAAAAATTTCGTTAGGTTCTGTTAAGTTAGATTCATTTGTAGGTGAAGATCGAGTTAACCTATTAAATATAGAACATATTTAAGACTGAGAACCGTACGCTTACATAGCTACACGTGTGGTTGAATTTTATTCGGCTAGGTTGGGTTAGATCAGGTTTTTTTTGGTTAGGATAGGTTAAACCTCTATGCAGGTTAAGCCGAAGCTGAATGAAACGGTACCGTAAACACAGCGGGACAACCAATGAGTTTAATTGCGTTACGTAAAATTAAGTTAGGTTAGATTAGGTCAGGTTTTTTTAGGTTAGGGTAGGTTTGACCTCTTTGCAGGTTAAGCCCAAGCTGATTCAAACGGTACCACAAACACAACGCGACAACACAATCAGCTTAATTGTGTTTCGTGAGGTTAGGTTAGGTTAGGCTAGGTTAGATTTATTTCGAGGTTAGGATCGAGTTGACCCATTCGATGTAGCACACATTTGCTACTGGGAAAATATGCTTCCAGAGCTTTACGTGTAGTTCAATAAATTTCTGTTAATTCAGGTTAGGTGAGGTCAGGTTCTGTTGGGTAAAGTTATGTTAAATAAGTTGATATCAGGTAAGGGTTAATCCTTCACAGTTGTCGGCATGTTTTTGAAGTGAAAATTTGCATCGCTGGCATTATTTGGAAATTTATTTGCCTCAGTGCATGATTTTTCGTCATTTTTTGAGGTTATGGCTCAACCATGTCGTGATGGGTAATTTTTGATACCGAATTTGAATTCAGCGCCCCAAAATTCATAGGAATACGTGTGTCTTGTTACCAGATCCGCACACTTTTTTTTTGAGTGGCTGTGTTATTAAAGCATTCATTAATATTTTTGGAAATAGATAGTTTTCCGTATAAATTAAAGTAAAAAAATCACACTATACGGTACTTGACTACACTATTACACTGCAGGGCGTGGGGCACTGGTGTCCTTATATACTGTAATTTTCCGAATTGGCCCATAATCTTCTACTGGGACAAAACAATTGGTTTAAACCAATAAAAGAAATTTCCGAAATTTGACACTTACGCCATTTTGAACGTTTACCCTTATTTATAAAAATATGAACTGTCCACAATTGAAGATGTTTTTCGTAAGACTAACTTTTTCAGTTCTTTTAGGGCTTGAATTACGGTAAATTCCGTAATACTAACCTTAGACCTATGGTGGTTTAATTAATGCTAAAGAGAATTCCGTAATGTTAATGACTACATTACCCCTTCGTTAACAGAGAGAAGATTTTAAGGTACATACAATTTTTTAAACTGGAATCTGTCGTCTTTGGGAAAATATGGAAGTTCGATTTTTCTCTCTGAAAAATTTCGGTAGTAATAGTCGGGTCCTGTAAGAGCCACTGCAGTATGTCAGTTCACTTTTAAGCGGTGCGCAGTGAACGTGCGTACAGTGTCATAAAAGACCCTATCTGTAAATTGAATTCAGTGTTTTCACATGTACGTGAACATTAATTGTTTTTCTTTATTTGGCATTTTCTGGTATTTATATGAACAACATAAGGTTTTCAGCTAATTCTGTATATTTTACATCACTGTGCAATATTCTCATTCTTCAGGTCTTCACGTATTTGAATTTTTTTAAGCTGCCACCAATGGGCCTACATCTTTTTCAAAGTTAATAGTCTAAGCTTTAAAGCCTTAGAACGATTTAAAAAAAATATATGTTTCGAATTTATAAATTTTTTAACCAGTATCGATCTTTTTCTTCATTTTTGTAAAATATTTATTTTAAAAGGTTTTTAACTACTGGTACAAACAACAAGAATTACCTTCCGATGTGAACTCAGATCTGAATGTCTATCTTACATCTATACTAGGGTAATCCAAGAAATATCAGGTATCACATTTTTGAAACGTGTATGCACCACTGCATTCCTATTGGAGAACAATAATAGCATAGATTTTAGGAAACATTTTTAATGAATTTCTATATATGGCACCAAGATGCCAGAGTAAAAAAGTTTTGAAACCAAAGGAAAGCACTTGCATCCAAGTTCTTCTTCTGCACACTAATTTAAAAACTACGCCTTAATAATTAATGGAATAAGATTTCCAAATGATTTATGGTTATAATAGCCTTCTACCAGTGATTTGCATTAGAGCTTAGATAAGCTATCCTTTTACAGGACCGTTTATTTTTTCGTAGTATTTAAACTTAGTATGTACTAATGATGGTCGTACTTTTTTGACATTTCTTTCGAGGACAATACCTGAAGGAAAAATAAAGTAAAATATTTTTTTTGCATATAATTACCAGGTGTATACATATGAAACCGGTATTTTTTCAAGAAAAAAACACATTTATTTCAAGAGAATGATAACAAATATTTTATTCAAAGTACCAGGTGTATACATATGAAACCGGTATTGCCATCTAGCGGCCAGTAGGCACACTTGTAGGCACTGTCGGAACTTACCATTTGTGCTAATTGGC
>NC_046666.1:116948597-116970152 GCF_010883055.1 Belonocnema kinseyi | reverse complement strand
TACGCCAATTAGCACAAATGGTAAGTTCCGACAGTGCCTACAAGTGTGCCTACTGGCCGCTAGATGGCAATACCGGTTTCATATGTATACACCTGGTATGATAAATTAAACCTTTGTTGAGTGTAAATTTTAAATAGAGAAATAATATAGACATATAGATGAAGAGGTCTCTTAAAATAGTAAAATGGTAATATTTAACATTAAATTATAGCTTCAAATATAAAAAATTTTTAAAATACTTTTTAACGAAACATTTTTACCATGTCACAAAACAGTTTGAGAATTGACATCAATATCCGATAATTCTAAGAAGGTTGAAAAGATTATTGAAAAACGAATGTCTTCGTTCCATCTTAAATTCATAATTATCCTATAGAAATTAAAAACGCCCTTTCCGCACAGACGACAAAGGGGACTTCCTTCGAGCCCTATCTTATGTCCCGGATGTTGGAGGCTTCCATGTTCTATACACATTTCTGTAAGGACTTTGATTTCATTCCTACCGAGCTTAAGTATTTCTTTCGCTCCATGAGGGTTTCGCTTTGAGCCCACGAGTGCTTTAGCTTGTCTTAAGCCACAGACCAAATCCCACTCTTTCTGATGTTCCTCGGCCAACCAACTGTCAATATCTTTAGTGACCAACCTACTGGAAATGCCTACAACTGGCTCAGTTCCAGTAAAATCTTCCTTTACTAGCTTTGCTTGCTTTGCTAGCCTGTCCAATATCTCATTCCCCTTGATGCCACTGCCTCCAGGAATCCAGATCAGAGTGACTCGGTTTTCTGTCACTAGCTTATTCAGTGCCTCAAAACACTCTTATACTAATAGCGACGTGGTCGTTGTTCTATTCAGAGCCATGATATAAGCCCTGGTATCTGAGTAGATGCAAATGTTTCTTTTATCGCCATACTACATTGCCTTATAATCGCACTGAAACAAGGCCATAATCTCAGATTGCAGAATTGTTGCATAGGACCCCATCGCAATTGTGAAGCCCATTCTGTTCCTTCTATGATATAAACCTGCTCCAGCGTTCTCCTTGTTCCTGGAACCATCTGTAAACCAGCTGTCTCCATCACTGGGCAGGTGTGCCTCGCCGTTAGACCATTCCTCTTTCGTGGATAGGCTAACTCGGTACTTCTTGTCGAAAAGATAGCGACATGTGCACATTGTGTCCCCGAGCATGCTCAGTGTCGGCCTCCTCGCGATGTCGATAGCTATCCGCATAACTATCAAGATATTGCTATCGATTACCAAATTAAATCTCCGAGCCGCCTTCGCAGCCACGGCCTTCATAGTGAGATGGAGGGGCTCCAAACCTATTAGTGACCAGAGGGCTGTCGTGGGTGTCAACTTCGAGACACCAGTGATACCTCTCAGAATCAGTCCCCTGATCCTTTCCAGACGGGACTACACAGTAGATAGTTCCACCCTGCTCCACCAGATGACTGCCTCATAAGTTAGTCTGAGTCGCAGGATCGCTGTGTAGATCCACATAAGTGTCTCCGGTTTCAAGCCCCAGCTTTTCCCTACGGCTCTTCTACAGAGCCAAAGACTCACTACTAGCTTCTTGCATTTGTTTTCCAGGTGCTCGTTCCATGACAGCCACTTATCCAGAATTACTCCTAAATATTTGGCTTGACCTTTGATTTCCAGTTTTTGTCCAGCAAATTTCAATGTACCCGTGATTCCCCACTTGTACCTTCTAGTGGATACAACTGCATTCATCTTACTTGGATTGACTGATAGTCCAGTCCTCTTACGCCATGAATCTACAATGCTTAGTGCTTGCTGCATTACGCTGAAGAGCGCATCCGGATGTTGACCGCGCACAATAACCAGTATATCGTCCGCACAGCCTATAACGTGGTGGCTCTGACTCGTGAGTAGATAAAGCAATTCATTTGCTACTAAGCACCACAGCAAGTCTCAAGATCAGCTTCATGATGAACTTACCAGCCCTCTGTAAGAGGACTGGATATATGCCAACCGGACCAGAAGACTTGTAAGGACTGAATGACTTCAGGACCTACCTGACCCTGGCTGGGGTAACAATATCGTTAGCTAGCCGCCGTTTCGGGCCCAGTTGAGCCGCAGGCGGCTTTCATTGTCTCGGAGGTGTCGTCCCTTCTTCTCCTAAATTTCTGAAGCCTGGTAAATATTCCTTGATCAGGTGAACCAAGGTATCTCCGTCAGACTCTGAGTATCCCCAGCCGGGAAATTTTAGAGTCCTGAGAATAGCATCCGGATTTCGAAAAAGCAGCTTATCCAGTCAGGCCGTCTTTGCTCCTTTCTCGATATCAGTGCAAAATATGGTCCAGCTTTCATGCTTCGCCTTACGTATTGCACTCCTATACTCATTCCTCATCGATGTAAATGAAGCCCATAGTTCCTTCATTTTGCCAAAACTGACACATCTGAGCCTCCCTTTGGTTTCCCTGCGAAGCTCTTCTAGTTCGAGTTTCGCATTCCACCAGAGTGTCTCTCCAGCCTTTCGGACTTTTGATGGTCGACAATTTATTTCATAAGTACGTTCATCTGAGACTCTCTACTTTTTGATGTTATCTGTAAAACTACCGGCACAGAGAGTGATGTCAATGACTTCCTCCCTGACCGAATTACGAAACGTCGAGATGTTCTCCATATTAAGAATATCTACTCTGGTGAAAGTTTCGGATAAGAATTCATCCCGAACCTATCCGACGTCATCTGAATAATTCCGGATTCTCTACGCGAACCAATCCGATTGAATTCAAACCAATCCGAAGCAATTTCGCTTTGAATCTGAGAGCCTGATACAAATAAGCCCGAGGCTCTTCTGGAAACACATTTAAGTCTTTTTAAATCCTTTGGAATCCGTGGGTCAGCTTTAAGTTCAATCCGAATGAATCCAAATGAATCCGAAGCGAATCCGAATAAATCCGACACTAATCCGAACAATCTTTTATTCCTTCTGAATTCTAATCTCAATCCCATTGAATCCGAGGCTTTTGTGAAACCACATTTCAATCTGTTTCAATCCGTCTTTCAAATCCGATCAATTGTGAACCAAAATTTTCAATCCTTTTCAATCCGTGCCCGCAATCCGTGTGAATCTAAAGCCCCTTCTCAATCCTTTTCAATGCGTAAGCCCAATCCGAATGTATCCGCGTCTCATCGTGATTCACTTTTATTCCTGCTCAATCCGGATGTAAATCACATTGAATTCAAAGCTTGACCGAAACCGCATTTCATACCGTTTAAATCTGTCTTTCCAATCTGATTGAATACGAACCTAAATTTTCAGTCCTTTTTAATCAGTGACACCAATCCGAATGAATCGAAAACCACTTTCAATTATTTCATGTAGTATTTATGAATTTAGTATAGGCCCGCGTTTTTCAGTGTGTACACGCGCAGTTTTGAAAAGGGTGGCAAATTCTACCCGGATTAGGTATTTCTTCTTCTGACATGTTTTTAAAAAACGAATTATTTAAATTATAAAATCGTAATGCATTTTTTTATTGAACCTAATATTTAATTAAATAGATCTTTCAAAATGAAAAATAATATTCAAGTACACTAATTGTAGTAAAAAATCACTTTTTATAAGTTTAAAAAAAAATATAGTCTTGTCCCATGCAATTCATATTAATATTTGGCCCTCGATATGCAGACATCTTGTATTTCTTCCATCCAACTTGAAATACCTAATGACATCGATTCTCCAAAGTGTTGTTTCATTCCTTACAGTCGTGTTCTTAATTATAATTATGCCGTTCGCTTGCTTAAAATTTTCTTTGACCTGCCCGCATCACAATTTGCATTCTATTATTAATGTTGACGATATTATTAATTATAACAGAAACTTCAAAGAAAACAAATGATACCACTCGAAGTGGGGGTCCTCCAGATGCGCTGGGAAAATTGCATGTGTTTACGTTAAGTATAAATTATATTAATCTCTTTGATTATGAATAAACTTCTTTGTTAGAAATGTGTTTTTCTTAATATATTAATGTTTTTGACTGAACATTTTACTTTCCCAATTTTTGTTGAAAATTGATTTTTTAGTTAAAAATTCAACTATTAGGTAAAATGTATACAATTTGTTAAAAATTGGTCCACTTTTTTTATACAAAATGGATCTTTAGTCCAAAATTCAACTATGCTTGGTTGAAAGATGAAAGTGGAACTATTTCAGAAAAAATTCATTTGATTGATCAGAAATTCATCATTTCAGTTGAAAATTAATCTCTCAGACGGAAAAATAACTTGTATTTAAATATCTGCTTTTTTTAATATATTTTTTTAAGTCAAAATTTAAGTATTTCTTTTTTGGTTAAAAATGGTCATTTTACATCCGCTACATTTTTGCGGATACTTTAAAATTAAAGGTCAAAGAATCGACAACTGAAATTTCGTGATTGGCAATTCTCTTTAGTTAAAGGCTCTTTCAGCTTGAACGAACACATTCTCATTACGCTTCTCTTGCTTCGCAATCAATTCCTGTTAAAATATCACTAATTACAAGTTTTTAGCTCTTTTTCTGGTTGAGAAGCTTTTTTCCAATTTTTTTTCATAGCTTGTATCGTTTGTCCAAAAATTTAATTTAGACTTCAGAATTTTATTTGTTATGATTAAAACCAAAAACAACGTGTTATATTAAAAAATAATTCGCAAAAAATGTTTAACTGTTTTTGGATTTAAAAGCGCTTGTTATATAATTTTCTTTTCGTATATTGTGTCGCTTGCCCACAAAATTAATTTTTTCAATTTTAATTTTGTTTGCAAATAAAAGAAAAACTGCGTGTCCTATAAAAGAGGTTTGTAACAAATTTTCAGATCTTTTTTGTGTACATAATTTATGTGAATTCATGTTTTTTCATATTTTCCATAGATTGACCTGACAATTAAATTTTTTATTTTTACATTTTCATCAATAGCAGGTATTAGGTTTGTATAAAATATGACCCCCCCCCCCTCATTTCTGTCAAATTTCCACGTTTTAAGACCCCCTGAATCTGAAAAACAGATTTTTACGAATGTGTCTTTCTGTGTGTGGGTGGGTGTGTGCGTGCGTGAGTCTGTAGATTGTTAGTTTGTCAGCACGATTGCTTTCAAAAGAATTGACAGATTGGATTGGTATTTAGTATACTCTTTTAGTGTCCTTAAATAAAGGACAACTTCGTTAGCCAGCCATTCTGGGTAAAAATTCGAGAAGCGAGCGTATTTTGAACATTTTCAGAACCACTTTTTTCAAAATTCAAAAATTTTCTGTACGGATATTCATTGTATTTAAGCAGAAGAATAATTTATCCTAATGACTTTTTTTTATAAAATCAAAATCTTCCACAATTGTAGCATTAACAAAATTTCAAAAAAGCATAAAAAATGATGGAAAATAAAAAATTACATTTTTTTATTCATCTATTTTACAGTATTTCAAAGATTCACAATTATGTTAATGTATTTTCAGAAAAAAAATTAAAGTAAGTTGTTGGTTTCGTACCTAAAGGAGGGCCGTACAGCGAGAAAAAAAAAAGTTTTTTGGTTCAAAATAACATACATTCCACAAATATTCACCGATTTGGACTGAAGTATAGTTCAAGCTAGTGTTTGTAAACGTAAATACTTTCATTTATAAGTTGATTAGACATTGCACGCTCTAACTGTTAGAAAAAGCATGTCTATATTTCATTTTTAATTGTTTGAACCTTAATTAGAATTAATAATGAGGATTTTTGAAATCCTATATCTTATTACTTCAAAAGGAAAAATGTCTCTCTGTTCATTTTTTAGTTTTTTTTTTTAAATTTTGATCGCTTAAATAGCGAAATTTATTTTATAACACTCAGTTTATTAAAATTATGTAATTTTCTTCGCAAAATCTATATTGTAATTTAGCATGACGTCACGACCATGATAGGATAGGTGGAAATATCAGGAAGATTTACATAGCTGGTGCATATTTCAGGGTGGCCGCTGGATCGGGAAACCGGGAAATTTCTGAAACCGGGAAATGACAGTCAATTTATTTCTTGACTGGGAATTTTACGAATTTCAAGAAGAAAAATTTGCGAAACTTTTATTTCCAGAGTGTTGTAAATAATTTAAGTACAAAAACTGAACAATAATTGATTTGAAAACAACGATTCTCAATCCGTTTAGAATTTGAGAATTTCCAGATTGTAACTGTTTGAATTCGAAAGTCTTAATACGAATTGACATTAATATAATATCATTTATTCCAATAATTTTTTTAAATAACAATTTTAATGATTCATCAATAAAATATTTTTAATTTGACGTTTTAGGTCTTCCTTTATGTTATTTTTTATGATAAATTGAATAAATACAGTAATTGATATATTATTTTTATTGGTTTTCTTAGCCATTACAAATTTCACTGTTGATTTAAGATGAGTAAATTGAATACAAATGTATGTAAAAGTAAATATTTTGAAACTGAATTGTTTTATATAGAAAGCTTTGAATCTGTTAAATTTTTCATCAAAATTTTGAATTTATTCATCTAATTTCTTTATAGAAACTTAAATTGTTTTATTTTATCAAAAAAAAAATAATTTTTTATTAAAAAAGACAAATTATAAAAAAAATATAAACTATAAATAAGTATGCACGTCGTTGAAAACTTCTGTAAATCATAAAAAAAGAAACACGCATGTTTCGTTAAGAATTGAGCTGCCGGATCGAAGAAGGGCACATAAACTTATTTCGCTGGGAGTGGGTAGATCCCTGGAGGCTTTCAGATACCTTTTAGGATTTTAATTTTTAAATTCCATATTTAGATGTAGAATTTCATTGCGCATCTCCACCCTTCCCACGCAAAATGTTGTAGCTTTTTTAGTTTTCTAATTAAAGCCAAAAAACTGGCTTTTTTGTGCAAATTATTTTTTATATGCTTTTCACTTCAACTCGTGCTCAGTCAATCAGTTTTAAAGATTTTTCAATACAATTTTCAGGGAATGTAATTTGAAATTTCTTTCGACTGATAGAGAAAAAGTAATGGTTGAAAACAGTACAAAGAAGTTTTATGGAAAATTTTAGCCCAATCGAATTGATATTCAAGAAATTATTAACGTCGCAAGTTGATAGTGGCTAGGCGACTTGCGCGCGGGCTGTAGGGACAGTCTCAGAAGCGATTCATAATGCAGTTCAATGACGCAAAAAATAAAAACTAATAAAGTAATCAGGTAATAGAAATGTATTATGCATAGATAAATATTAGAGAATAATGCACAATAATTTATTTATTTAATATTATGTACAAAAGAATGGTTTTTATTTTTAAGACAAACTGTACAAAATTAAAAGAAAATATAAACATCTAATCGTTCAGATTCAACGGATTCTTCATTCCGAGAATTTTTCAATGCTTCAAATTCGTGGAATTCAAAAAAGTGAAACATCGAGAAAGTACATTTGTTTTTCATTGCTGCTGTAATAAAGCGTATTATTATTTATTTATGCATAATACTTTGATACTACCTGATTACTTCATTAGTTTTTATTTTTGCGCCTGTGAATTGTATTATAAATCGGATCTGAGATTCTCGCTATAGCCCGCGCGTGAGTTGACTAGCCGCTATCGACTTAAGACGTTAATAATTTCTTAAATATCAATTCGATTGGCTAACATTTTCCCGAAAACGTCTTTAAACTGTTGTCAAGAATTCCTTCGTGGAAAGTTTTTTATTGCTAAAAATTCACTCGATAAACGAAATGCTTGAAGTTAGAGAAGGCCGATAAGCGCCAGGCATCGGAAAAAATAACAATTTTTTTTAAAATAAATTTTTGAATTACTCTTGCTCTATCAGCCGAAGGACATTTCATACTTCAAAAAAGATGCGCAATGAAATTCTTCATATATATATGGTCTTTAAAAATTAAAATTCAAAAATGTTTAAGAAAACTTTCAAGGGCCTTCCCACTCCCAGTGAAATAAGTTTATGTGCCCTTCTTAGATCCGGCAGCTCAATCAGACTCCATAATATTTAATTTAGTATGAATAGTATAATAAGTTCTTTAAGTAACGTACGTTACTGTGAATTGCAGTTGCCCATACATTTTAAAAAGGCAATGCGCCTTCGACTCGACCTCCATGGTAGAGCACAACAGAGTTCATACACTATTCCATTTAAATGTGTTCCTGTAACATGATGCAGAAGGCGCTGGTTAAGAGCCATAGTGCATTTAAATCCAGGCCAGCGCTTAACAATAGGAAAAGGTCGCCGTAGGCTGCGGTACCCTCAGATCGTCTTAATCCAAAGGCTCCGAGTGATTATTTGTTACAAAGGTTTAGGTGTTACGAGAAAAAATTTCTTCCTGCTTACATTTTACTTTTTCTCTTTAATTTGTAAACGCCTAAATAACTAAATCTATTTAAAAATATGTATATGTGCCTCCCTGGTCAAATTTTTCGGAAATAAATGTATTCCAAAATCTGTATCCGAACTATTCAGAAGAAAGTTCTTAATTTCGTTCGATTCAAATCGGTTAAACATAATTCCTACTCAATCCGAACAAAATTTTCAATTCGAGTTCTAATTGAACTTTTTTCGGATTGGTTCCACTACAGAGTACGAAATAAATTCCAATCCGAATCTTTTACCAGGGCGACTTGCGGTGCTAGTCACTTAAAATTGAGTTATTTTATAAGAATATAATTTAATACAGTGATTAGTTTTCTACAGAATTTAAGCGGTCGATAAAGGTACCAGAGTATTAATGAGTATACGTACCTATTTGCAGTGCTAGCCTCTTGAAATAAAGTTTTATCAAAAAATACCTAAAGTATTTATGGCATACTATTTCATTAAACTGCACCCTTTACGATAGAAATCCTTGATTCGAATTCTGATTCAGTCGAATGGGAATCCTTGCCCTCAGCTAGGATTCAAATGCAAGGGAATCCTTGTTTCTACCTCGGATTAGAACGGATTCGGTCAGATTGGAATCTTGGTTCAACCTCGGATACAGTCGGATAGGAATCCTTGTTTTGAGTTCAGATTCGAATCTTTTTTTCAACATCTGATTAGTTCGCATTCATTGGGATAGGAATCCATTTTAACTCTGATTAGATCGTATTTAGACTGATTGGAATCTTGGTCTCAAGCTCATATTAAGTAGGATAGGAAACCTTGTTTTCGTCTCAAATTAGTTCCGATTCAGTCGGGATAGAAAGCCTTGGTCTTTGCTCGGATTGTTTCCGATTCAACCTGATTTCAATATTGGTTTCAAAATTGGATTAGTTCGGATGCAGTCGGATAGGTATCCTTGATCTAACTTCGGATTAATTCCGATTCAATTGGAAAGGAATTTTTTTTATCTCGGGTTAGATTGTATTTAATTAGATTGGAATCTTGGTTTATTTCCGGATTACTTCAGATGCAGTCGGATAGGAATCATTAGTTCAATCTCAGATTAGTTCGGAATACACACTGATTGGTTCGGGTACAGATTTCGGAATAAAATCGATTCAGATGGATAGATATTTTTTATATTCGAAACTCTCGCCAGGGTAGGTCAGTGATGATTGGGTATTCCAATAGGTCATCATCTCTTGAGTTGATGTCCGTGCTACCCCATAAAGTATGGTGGGAGTTAGCATTGTACCCCAGCAGAAGAGGAAGAACCCTTACCTTGCAGTATTCCACCAGTGTACGTACCTCCACGGGTGCATTGGTATCGCTGTCACATGGAAAGTCAGCCGATCCTATGCCTAGCCTTCCTATTTCTTTAAGATCCATGACTATCACCATCACGTCTCTTCAACCAAGCTCATGCGGCGGGACAACGTTGTCTCCCTTCGCTAGTATGCAAGCAGAGGCTCCTTTGCTGTGATGTAAGTTAATTTGGATAATCGTTAGACCGGGAGCAGTCATTTAGACCAGACTCCGATCTTCTCGTCCACCGACAGGCTCCTCCTGCCCCTGGCTGTAAACTTTAAAATTGACCAGTCCAAAAAGGTAGAAGGGCCTATTGATGAGGACCGCAAGAGGCCTTACCTGTGACTCAGGAATTTGCACAACTAGGACACGTTTTAATTCTCCAGCTGTGTCCTCTTCCTGAGGTCTATCGTGCCTGACCATCCGCCAGGACGCTGTCTTAAGTGATGGGTTGAATCACTTAAGCCGACCGAAGACCACATGCGGGTCTACTAGTTTACCTGGGAACCACGCTGTAGCCTTAACCATCCTCTGGAGCAACTCAACTTCACCCAGCTTAAGAGATGCGCCTTTCTAATGCCTTGACTCGACCAAAACCTTGTGTAGCCAAGCTCTAGCTACTTGGTCAGCTGCCACAATTACAAAGACCCCTTCCATGCACAAAGAGGTCTTGAATTTTAGCCATTGATCTGGGAACACTCTTCCGAGCCTTCCTGAAGAGCTTCAACTGCTCTGTAGTTTTTTTGAGCTTTTGAGCCTCAGTGCTGGTTATCGGCGTTATGATTGTTGATTTGCCAGGTTCTGCAGCTGCTCCACTAGCCTGCTGCGCTTGCGTCCTCAGTCTCCCTTTCAGGGAACCGTGGATGCTTTTCGTCTCAGGAAGGGGGGGGGACTGATTGGCCACTCTGGTTTCCATAGCCTCATTCCGAGGGACCGTCACGCCCTCAGCTCCCAGCAGAGCTGAAGGCACAGCCGCTGTCTGAGTATGTGTTGCCGGAGAGACAGATTGGGAGGAAAGGGTTATGCTAGGCCCGTTAGGATCCAGTCCCTTTCCCCCCTCTGACAACTTCCTTTCTCCTTCTTCTATTAGAAGGAGAGATGCGCCTTCCCAAGGCCTTGACTCGACCAAAGCCTTCTGTAGCCAAGCTTCAGCCACTGGGTCAGCTGCCACAAATACAAAGACCCCTCCCATGCAGAAAGAGGTCTTGAATTTTGGCCCTTGATCTGGGGACACTCTTTCGAGAGCTCTTCAGGTAGACTTCCTGAAGAGCTCTAAATGCTCTATAGTGAGCAGCGCGTCCGGCTATCTCGTATCCGTCACTACCACCGTACCATGTGCACTATTGTATATGTATTTAATTAGTGATGAATTAATTATTTTGTTCGTTTAAAAAAATGCGGAAGGTAAATTTACCATGAATGAAATGTCTTGTTGGTTACAGAAATTGTTTAACACGCATACAATTCACAGGATATCTTCCTCATGGAAGTACAAATTTAACCAAAAAGTGAAAAAAATAAATAAGTGGATTTCTTGTGAAAAAAGTTATAGAATTATAGAAAAAATTGGTCTCTCTGTGAAAAGAAAGCTTTAGTATTGAAATACTAACAACTTCCAAGACTTTTTTCTCCAAATATAAAAAATATAATGTTTCCTAATTTCATCTAAAAACAGAATATTTTGTCGCGAAGATATTTTACTACTTAACCTGTCTGATTTGAAATGGATTTCACACCAATAATTTTGGTTGACTTGAAATTGGCACTATTAAATCAGTTGAGGTAAGACACCTCTATATAAAACCATGATGCGATTGTCAAATCTTGAATTTTTACGAATCTTCATAACTGGACCTTACAAGTTTAATCATGCATCATCCAATATTTCAAAACAAAACTAGTTACTATCGAAATGCACAAAATACGATTATCGACAAAAATACTGCAAGGAATTTCGAAGCAAAATTAAGTTTTTTCAAATATTTATGTCACATGTACAAACGGAAGGACCATTATATTTATCTATCGAAATCATAACTAAAACAAAAATGAGGAATAACAAGACAATACGATATTAAAGAAAACAAACTAATCTGATTAAGGTGCAATTGAGAGATATTGGGCATTTAAAGTAGTATTTATAATGGGATAACATTAAGTATTTTTCAGGAAGGTAAGCAAGTTTAACTGAAAGAGAGATACGGTATTACACAGATTTATTTAAATGGGATAGAGAAGAATCTTCACAAAACGGGCTAATATTTCTTGACGCGGGACTTGAAATTTATTAGGTGGTAAGTTGGGAATTTTCCCTTTGGCAGCACCTCCGTCATTATCTTCGTCGTCTTTACTCCAGATGACCATATACCCGACTAACCTATCAGAAGGTATATATTTGTTTTGACTCCTTGCCGTATAGGTCCTTTTGGTTGGTATTCATCAGTACAATTAGGACAGGTCGCAACCGTATATCCCGGTATTTCATTGCGTAAGCAGACCACCCTGAGCGTCTTAAGCCTGGACTGCAGGTTGTCGTGAGACTGTTCGTCGCAGTTCTAGCATACTTTGCGGAATGACTTTGTGATTTTTGGCTTATACAGTGGTTGTCCCGGCTTTAGATCCAGGACAGAGGGGGTTCTACGTCTTGTTGAGGGTTTCGGGTCTTTGTGTACTCCCATAAGATTAGGTGACATAGGGATTCCTTGATGGGATTGGGATAAATGTGCTACATCACAGGTTTCTTCACGCAATGGAGATGGATTGATTACGGAAAGGGTTTCTTGACGGGTTTCTTAACGGAATGGATATGGACGGGCTACGGGATAAACAAATTTTTCTTTTAGGATGGGAGAATCCTGGATGGATTTGGATCCACTAAGATTATCTCGACGGGTTAGCAAGGGCTAAATTCCAGGTCTAGCTTTAGCTTTATTTCCCATCTCGGCCGTAGATGGGCCAGTTTGACCTACGGGCTGATCCGCTTGGGTTCGAGCTTTCTGGATCGATGGAGTTACCTGAATTTCTTTGTCCAGTATTTTTCAACTATACTCCTACGGAAATACTTCAGTAGACTATCGTTCAGGTGTTTTCCATAAACTCTACCGGAAGGATGTAAAACCCACCTTGTTGTACATATTCACTCACAAGATTTTCTATGGTCGAAAGGCTACCTAGGTCGTTGACTCTCGCATCATGTCTTGGCCTCCTCTCTATTTGTGCTCTTAGACTCGTGACCTCGTCTTCCAGGAGAACAATTCTCGCCTATCGGATCGTGCGACAGGTCCTTAGTTACGTCATATGACCCTGAGAATTTGGAAATCAATTTAGCTGCTGCTTGCTTGGCTTTGCTAGAAAGCTTCCTGCAACGTGAGAACACTAAGTCACGAAACAAAAATTTAAATCGACTTCGGTGTAAGGTATAATACCGAGATTGTTTTTTAAAAGCGTATAAAGGTTGGAGTGATACGCATTATTGTAGTATTTTATAATCTTCATAATTGGGAATCATTATAAGCATCTTCAAAAATTGTTTCAGGCTTCTCTTCGATTGTAACTAATTGCCACTTATTTAGATCGGGAAGGAGAGTAAAAATTACTGGGTCTGGTCTATGATGATAAAGTTTCTTATCCTTAATTTTCTCAGTAGGAAACTTCTCGGGGTAACTCTGACAACATTGATTTTCGCAACCGGGTCCTCGTGCATTCAAAATAAATCTTCTGGTAAGCTCGGAATTTCTAAATGGCCTAGATTACAGCAGAAAGTTATTTTTCGGTGATGGAATAATTTCATTCTGCATTTGTTAGGGATCTACTAATAAAGGAAACCACGTTCTTTACGACGTCAATAGTCTGGGCCAAGACAGCGCCTAGACTTGTGCTGCTTGCATTACTCAAAAGTTTGAAGGAAACATTAATGTCCGGATATGATAATACCGAAGCGTTATTAGGAGCAAATTGCATGGAGCCGTTACTGTCCCATAATTAGGGATACACCTTTTACACCATGAGAACCTACAAAAGAACCTTCTCAACTCTTCTATATTTGCAATGATGGTGTACTTGAGGATAGAGGAAATTTTTCTGAATCGACTTAGAGAACATTCTCGTTCACTAAGAAACCAAGCATTTGCAACTGGGAACAAAAAAACTCACATTTTGCAAGACTAGTCCTTAGGCCTACGCACAGTGGTCTGAAATCACGAAAAGCTGAGTAAAAGTATAAAATATTCATAAAATAGGACAAATTTGATTACTCAAGGGTTTTTGCGGTCGCTGTTTACGACTTCAATTTAAAAAATTCCATTAACAAAATGGCGGACAAGTATGCTGAATAAATCTTTTATTTTATTTTAAATTGGTATAAGGGGCTTTTTTGGTCGCTAATTACGAATTCGATGTCAAAAACGAAAAAAATGGCGGATCCGATATGATAAGCGAGTATGCTGAATCAAATTTTATTTCTTTTTAAGACTAATATAATGGGGTTTTCGAGCTCGCTTGTTATGAATCTGATGCCTGCCGTAAAGGATCCATGATTATGTTTTATTTTAATTGACATGAGGTTCGTAATCAGCGAGACCAAAAACCACCTTATACCATTTTATGGACATTTTATACTTTTGGCCAGCTTTTCGCAACCACGTCCTTCTGTACGCTAGTGAAATTTTCATTTTAAATTAAAACAATTGAATTTCTTACGCACGTCATTTCTTTGGTACCTGATGCTGTGAAAAAATTATATGTCAGAAATTCATTGGTAAATATATTTGAAAAATCTCCAGGAACAGAAATAAGCTAAACCTCTGTTCTTTTAAAAAAGTACGCAGTGTCTCCCTCTCTTAAATACTCTGCATTGTTCACTTATACCGATGACTTTGAAATTTTGACTTTTGTCCAGCTTTTTCGGAATTTCAACCACTCTGGGACATCCTTTAGTTGCATGAAAACCTTCGAAAATCATCTCACGTGTTCCATTAATGTTTCAGTAACAATTATTACATTGACCAAGTATAAGAATGCATGGGGTTACATTTCGGGACTAAAAGTTAATCAAATAATCTATTAAATGTAACTGTTGCGTTGGAAAGCCCAATAGGGATAAACGTCTTTATTTTTTCACCTCATAGAGATTTTCAAAAATTCAGTCAGAACCTATAACTTTTATCGGGTTGCTTTGACATTACGACAGGGGACGACCAACCTCTTTGGCAGGTTCCATGAAGGAGTCAGCCAGCATGGCATTTACTTCGCGGATGATATGCTCCATAACCGTGGGTGAAATCAAGTAGTGGCGCTGACTTATCGGACTGCTAATACCTGCGTCAATTAAATATTTTGTCAGCGTAGTTAGGCCTGGCTTACGAGACTAAGACTCTATTCTAAGGAACTCCTTGGGAATTTCGGCATATTTACTAGTCATTTCACGTGACCCACAATATTTATCTACTGACCATTCTTGCACTTCAAAGTTATAAATTCAAAACGGCTCCTTTTTATAGCACGAAGTTCTATCCTGGAAGTCTACATGAATACAGAACATTATTAGAAACTCTATACATGTAGTGAATACAACTAGAAGAAAGGGTAATATGCGCAAGCGCATCTTCCAGGCTTTATTTTTCAAATATATTGGGGTTATAACGTCTTGCGATACTAACTCGACCTGAATATTCACCATTTGAACTAAACCAAGATTTTTTCGTTATTGGAGATATTCTTCGAATTTAACTTGTTACCTTAATATCACTGATCTACAGAAGGGGGTACGAGTTCAAGGGATAATATCTTAAAAGGATTTGCTTCAAAGGAATTGTAATTTTTAGGACCCTGGTCGGTTTTTTCTGAGAAATTCAAATATATTTTATGACAGACTAAGTTAATTTAAGACCTGATGAGTAATATAGGGGGCATTTTGGGTCCGATTAACGTTTCCCGGTCTCGTTATTTTCTTGAATGGGATTATTTTCAGAAGGGCATTGGAGCAGACAATGGTTTGCAGCTTTTGCGCGACTTGATGTATTGGATCTGGGGTCTCTATGGGGCGTATCTCTACGTGATGGAGTTTTAGTTTTTATCCTTAGGCTCTGGGGTAATCATCGCAAGTAATGGCAAAATCAGACTGCACTTCTAACATGTTGATCATTTTTTCGCTTATCCTGATTTTTTTACTTCTACTTTCACGTTAAGGCATATCAGGTCGAAGAGGCCAATCAGGAGTTGGGCAAGGCTTATAAGATTTAGCTACCCCATAGATTTTTTCGGATGCTAAGGGTAAATGTTCTAATTCAGCAAAACTATGTATTTGGTGGCGTGCAAATGTGAAATGAAGACGTTGAGTCCTCGAGTCCTTTGGTGAACTTCTAGTTGCAACTCGAATTGGAAATCGGAATCGGCGACCCTTGAGTGAAAAGCGGACATAAATTGGTTAAAAGTATATCAATTTCACTGAATGCTTTTATACCATTTCAACGCAATACCTAACAAAATAAAAGGAAGTAACAAAAAAAATACAGCATTGTTTACTGGGAAAATTCATCTATCCTCGATACGACGGGTAAGATCATTTTCGATATCTCCTTCCCGTGCACGTAAGAACTTTAAATTCTACTTTCGCATGCTTTCATACGTTGCTGCTGGGCTAGAAAGAATGAGACGGCGCCTAGAATAAGCTTGATAATTGCAGAAGTTTCGTCTTAAATTTGAGTTTTATCAATGGCATGGTGCGGAGTAGGATCGAACTTAACATGAGTACTATTTGATCGAAGGGTATTGCAGAATAGTGACCACCGACCACGTGCTGGAAACGCGAATGAAAACCACTTTTGCGTTGTGAATTATTATCGAAAAAATCGATTATTATTGCTATGTTGATCTCAATCTCCTCTTCTGAATGTCTAATTCTCATTATTACCATCAAATATAGACCAGTGACTATTTTCAGGACTTTTTCGTGACTCAAAGTTGAAATAAAATCTAACAGAATAGCGATTTCTACTTAGGAGTAAGGGTGATAGTCATCGTACCTATTCTCGATGGGTTCAGGACAATTATGCTTGCGCTTTTTTACTGTGATGGAGAGCGTCATCACGAGCATAAAAAATGTGGTGATTCGACTACTATCGGCATGAAAATTCGAGTCCTCTGACTTTGACGTTGAATAAGTATGTGAAAAAAAAAGATAGGTTAATGAAAGAGGTATCGTTTTAAAGGTGCAAATGTTGTGCATTAATTAGCCAAAAAGTAATAGTCCAAAAAATCATTTGTAGCTTACAGATCGCTATACAAATAAATATAAATAATTGTTCGTTTTTTGTGAATAAATATGCGACCAAACTATCTTTAATTCTAATAAAGATAATAAACTGATTTAAATTGGAGGTAGTTAGTTGAACTATCTGTAATAATTTACAATTTGAAGGAAGTATGCGGTTCTTGTTATCTTCGTACAAATTGCGATATTTGAAGTCAGTTTTTTATATAGGAAAGCAAGTGCAAGAGCCCAGCGTGTCGCCGTTTTTTTAGGGGATCGCCCTCGGTTTTCCTCAACCCCACCTACGCAACTTGTATCTCCGAGCCTCACTCTGGCCTTCAAACCCTTTCCCTGTGTTGGGAAAAACCGAGGCCGATCCCCTGAAAAGACTACACCACGCTGGGCTCTCGCACTTGCTTTCCTATATAAAAAACTGACTTTAAATATCGCGATTTGTACAAAGACAACAAGAAACACATACTTCCTTCAAATTGTAAATTATTACAGATAGTTCAGCAAACTGCCTCCAATTTAAATCACTTCCTTATCTTCATTAGAACTGAAGATAGTGCGCTCGCATATTTATTCACAAAAAACGCACAATTATTTATATTTTTTAATTTTTCGACGGCAATCTGTTCAGAAATGTATATTGTACCACCATGAATTTTTTCAGATTTTCCCTACTATTTTTTCTATAAAAAACTATACTTCAAAGTTTAATGTTTTTAAAAGCTATAAAATTTCTCTTCTTTTCATCAGATTTTCAGATCTGTGAGCTACAAATATTTTTTTGGAATATTACCTTCTCGAGAATCTAAGCAAGGAACTTGAACTCTCGGACTATTGCTAAGGTAAAATGTTATCTCTCGATTCCTACACAATTCTTTGTGAGTTTACTCGAGACTTTTGTTTTCAGTGATTCTAGACAATTCGTGTTTTTACCTCAAACTGTGGACCCAATGTGTCTAATATTACTATTAATCTTAAGATTTTCAAGTGCTTTAAGTGTTTCCTTCAAGTATTTTGCTGTTCCGGTGTCTGATACAATTCTGCAATACTCGAAATTAGTCTTAAAACAAACTACTATCTTTAGCGTAACCCAGGAGCAACGACGTGGATGATTCGAGGTACTTGAGGAATCATCTTTTGATTCAAGTAAGTGCTCAAAATGAAGACCTTCAGCTTCACGGCACTTATTAATTCGTAATTCAAATGAATTTACACAACGGAGAAGTACATCTTCTTTAATTTTAGCACGTACACTTTTAATTCGGTCCATCATATTCTCACGTGTTTCTAGTTTTTCTTCGTACACTTTGCCTTTCAGATAGCCCGACAAAAAGAAATCTGGTGAAGTAAGATTTGGCGATCTTGCAAGGCAATTTATCAAACCGCCTCTACCAATCCGGTGACCATTGAAATCACGATCAAGAACTTCTCGTGCTACCGCTGAATAGTTTGCCGGACAACCATCATGTTGAAACCACATGTTCTGCCGTATTTATAAGCTCAAGTCTTCGAACAATATTGGCATTTCATTTTCCAAAAAGCCTTGATATTTTGGATCATTTAAGCTGCCTTCAAAAATGTGAAGACCGATCAGTTTGTTGCCAATTATTCCACACCACACGTTGACAGTCCATGGACGCAGGCGTTCGACTTCACGAAGCCCCTGCGGATTTTTGATACTCCAGTAGTGCATGTTGTGTCGATTAACTATTCCATAGTTCGTAAAAGGCGACGCGTCAGAGAATAATACATAACAAAAAAAGTTGGGATTTTGTTGTATTAGTTCACGTGCCTACTGAAATAAAGCTATCCGATTTTAGAAATCAACGCCATAAAGTTCTTGATGTAAAGAGACATGATACGGATGAAACTTATTACGTTTCAAAATTTTCTAAACTCTGCTCTGAGACATTAGGGAATCACGAGCAATTTCTCGTGTACTAACATGAGGATTATTGGCCACTGCAGCTAATACAGCAATTTCCTTATTTTCTCCAGTGACTGTTGCTGTACAGGCCTTTTTCTTACATTGAACTCGTACGGTTAGATGCTCTATTGTAAAGTAGTATTCGGAATAATCTTTGATTTAACTAAAGTGAGTTTTATCTTAAATGTGTTTTTTCTAATTTACTATATTTAAGGAAAGAAAAAAGTAAACACTTTCGTAATGTTTCAATAGCCTCTGCTGACATCAATTTACAATAATGCCAGAGCTAAAATTTAGGAATATTCAAGAAACACTGTTAATGTAAACGTGCTACTTAATAATTACTTATCAAGAACGGACATACGTTTCGTCGATTACATCGCCATCTATGGCGAAACGAGAGAAATGTTTTCGACAAGTCATACGCATTTTTATCCAAAGAACCCAATTATTCAATCAAAAATAGGGGTTCCCATTCAATATTTCGAAATTTCCCCCAACCACTGGGGACGGTGTGGGGGAGCCGATTTTAACATCAGTGCATGTACTCCTCAGAGCAATTAAATTTGGATTCATAACATTTTTTCATAGAGTGCCCATTTTTTGAGATATTTAAAAGTTTTAAGTTGAAAAAATAACCATGTATATTGATATATGTAGAGGCAAAGCAACTGCGCCCACTGATTCGCCCTACTTTAACTTGGTGAATAAATATGTAATTATTGGGAGAGGAATAGTCCGATTTGAGCAGTTAATATTGTTGTTGGAAAGTTTAGCAGAATCAGGGAGGTAAATGGTTCTAATGAAAATTATAGTGAATAGAAGTCCCGAAAGCCCGAAAACAAGAAAGGGCTCGCAAAGACTTGAAGCTATCATAACCTTAGAGATGAGCATGCCATAGAGGTTATGAAAACCGCATAGGACTGCCACAAATTTCCACACCACCCGCACATTTTCATTCTAGAATTCATTTTAGAGGAACTGTTCAAAATCGAAAATATCCCTCACAATGATAACAGCGCAACTTATGGATTGGGTTGTGGGGGGGGGGCAGTTTCGGCCCACGAATAGTTCACAGTAAAAGAAACGAGATCTTCATTTTACAAATAGAGTAATAAAGAAGTGGCACAGGGACGTGAATCCGAAAAAATATTACCCATAAATCAAGGCGTGAAACTAAGAAGATCTGTAATACATAAATGGTTTACATAATCCTCGAGTAGACTTTTTGAAGGAGAAGAGCAGATGACACCGAGTGCAAGATTCTATTGTAAAATCGCAAATCTTAACATGGGTTTTTTCGGGAAAAGTATAGTTCTACATCTAGAACAATCCTGTTTTTTCAGGTATTGTACTATGTGCAGTTTATTATTGGCATCGACACATTATGTTTTGAAAACCAGAATTAATTAGGATACGAAATAATTATTATTTCTCTTACTAAAAGAGAATTCTATGAATTCCACACAATCGGTAAAAATTGTGGGGAAACAAGACGACTCCTCAAGTAAAGAAAACTCATCTCACATACACCACATAGAAAAGCAAGAGATTGACATCGATGTTAGTTTGGTCGTAAGATGAAAGTTCTAAAATTAGAAGACGGTATCAAAATGAAAAACGACAGAATTCTAGATATTTTTGATCGTCTTGGCATAGTCAATAAGATATCGGTTGCTCATAAGTCTGAAAGAAATTAAAGGATAGAGAGATTAATGCTCACATTTATTAAGGCTGCGCGATCTGAAATATGCGCAAAAGGGGGATTCCGTTTTCATAATAACTGGAGACAGTAAATCGTTAACTATCCACAAAAATGAAAATGAATTAGAATCGATTCGCGAACAAATTTACGAGAAGTCTCACGAATGCAGCAATATTGATGAAAGGCAAGGGATGAATCGGCAATTTTATTGCTAAATTAAAAAAATATACGAAAAGCCTAAAGTTAAATAACACTGATGGAGACCCATGCATTTTCTATAATGAATGAAAGTCAGTGATCATACAAATTTTCGTACATGACGGGACGGTTTGATAATTAATTGATCAAGATAAGAATTAAATCGAAGTACTTCTTTCCAGACTGACGAGAAAGTTTCAAACCACTTTGGAAATTATAAGCAAGGGAAGTTATTCCACATGAGAATGGAAATCACGTAAATAATGTACACTGAGAAGATATTCTCTCGTTCTAGTTTCGAAAAACCTTTTCTGCTTATGATGCAGATGGACCCCGGAATGAACTGAAGAACGTCCTAGATCATGAAACTGTCGGTATATTATTGTACTTGTTAACAACATCAAGATCTGACATTAGCTTAACTGGAATATTTTGTAATTCTTAATTTAGCAATTCAAGAGCTACTTATTAAAAGATGATTCAGCATGTCTTCAGATTCTTTAGTGGAACTGAAAACTTTTGTACACTATTTTATATAAAAAAGAAATAAGGCTTACGCAGACTCCAATTATAGTGAAGTAGAATCGGATATAATCTCGATAAGTGGAATCTTAGTCAATCAGGGTGGTCTGATTAGCTAGATTGCTGGAAAGCAATCAACTACGTATAATTTATGTGCGATAACATTGTTGGCATTGTTGGCCGACACATTGTCGGGAGCCCTGCGCGTTCTGTTGTTTTGAACCGCACTTACTACAACTATGTTTGGTGTTGTCATTGTTGTTCCCACGAG
>NC_046666.1:116945090-116948497 GCF_010883055.1 Belonocnema kinseyi | reverse complement strand
GAAAGCCAATGGCAGACATTTTCGATAGAAGTAAATGAGAGTGATATAGCTGAACGTCTTTTCATGAGAGTCAATTTGGGAAATTCGCAGAGAAAATTCCACAAATAAACTCTGACATTAGCCAAAGAGCCAATACAATCAAGAACACGAGGTAAAGATGAATCTATTGATGACTATCAAACCAATTTTCAAAGCTTGATAAATTTGCTTGAAGATAAAGTTCCGATAGTCGACCAACTAGACTGGGTCCAAAAGGGCCTAGGGAGGTCTTCTTCAGCAGAACACTAAGGTTTCTGCTGGTAATAAAATAAAGAAAGAGTCTTCCGTTAGAGACCCAAATGAAACGGTTTGTTTTAATTGTAACCAACCGGGACATAACCGAAATGGTTGTCCAGCCGCTAGGAGCCTTCGTTGCTATAAATGCAAAACGGTAGCAGTAAGTACGATCCTTACTGTGTCTCAATTGCCAAGGACCATGATACCCAGAAACCTTTGTACATCTAAATACCCTACTGACACCACGACATTTCACGTAATAATTGACACGGAGCGGTATCAGAAAATCAGGAGGCCGGATGATGGGCTTGTCAGCGGGATTCGCTAGAGGAATCACAGTTTCATATCAAGCATCTGGGAGCGCTGCAGAACACGCCTCACTAAAAAAATCCTTCATGTAACCGCGCGGCGCAGTCCGAGGGAGACTCAGCCTCCGTTGAAACATCGGATGGAGCAGCGCCAAACGCGAATCCCTTCCGTAGTCACCCAACTAACCTGGCAAGCAGCCCTAGACCCTGTGTTGTTTCTCGTTCTGACTCTCCAATGGTATCAAAGCGATTCTGAAAGCTGGTATTGGTTGCTAACTTAGAAACCGGGATCGCATGGTCTAGTGTTGACATTACACACGACTACAAAAGTCAGTTTGTGACAGAGTTGGATTAAAGGATAATATCAAACTAAAGCCTGTTGTTGTTTAGTCTTCTTTTTAAAACATTTTCCTTTGATGCACATTTTCATCGCGCGCTGCGTGCGCGGCTCTCTTCGCTCGCAAGTTTGAGCTCGCCTAAGGCGCGCGACGGTTGAATCTCGCGCTTTGGGCTCGATAATGGATTACCTCGCGCTTGGACATAATAACACTTCGCGCTTCGGGCTCGGATATTTATTCTTTGCATTTATAATGCTTTAATAAGACGTTATCAAAAAGATCTATTTTAGATAGCAGTATTTTTATGCAGTATTTTTAAACAGCTTTTAATCTTTTTATTTACGGACGACCGGACGGCCGGACGAACGGTCGGATAGACAGGCAGATGCTATCATTAAAACTTGATTTTCTGATTCAGGGGGTCTCGAAACGTGGAGATCCCTTGGAAAACAGTGGTGTCCGGACAATTATAATGCTTTCTCAATCATAAATGATGGAATGTAATAAGAGAGCACCTGGGGAAGTGAAAAACACTGGAAGGATGAAAAATTAAAAAAAAGGAAAGAAAAAATTTATATATAAATAAAATCCATGAGACCATCAGTCACCCACGACAAGAAAGAAAGAGAGGGAGAGTCCTACAGGTGAATCTGTCCTCTTCTGGCCGGCAAACGCTAAAACAAGTTAATCTTACAGGAAAAGAAGCAGGATCGTATCGCTCTGCCCCTTTCCAGCACATTAACTTGAAGGTCGATTCACCACGAGTAATGTTGGTCGTCCAACGATGTCTTTCACGCGGGTTCGTGTTCAGCGCATCTGTGTTTGGCGCGTAAAGGCTGCGCAGTCATTGTTCGACTGAGTCAAAGAGGAATGGAAACTAAGGCGGAGTAAAATTGATCAAAATGGTCGAATCCTTCGAGCTCAACAAAAAATATTTATGATCTGCCAGCTGAAAAAAGTGAACAAAACTTGTTATCGGTTAATATCTTCTGTTACCTTTTTTAATTTGAAAATTTAAGTTTTCGAAAAATCCAAAAAACGTCCCTGCTGCTTTAAAAATTAAAGCAAATTTTTTTGAAATACAGTCTTGCTAGTGAATAATAATTAAAAATTTTTATTTAAACAAATTTTTTTGCTTAATTTAGAATTTTTCGAAACACGTTTTTGCAAAAGTTTAATATGTCGAACCTGAAATTCTTTCAGCATCAATGAAAGAAACATAGTGTAATTATTTTTTTTCGAAAAAAAAAATATTCTGTGATGTTTCAGCGTAATTTGAATATCTCATAAACGTTTCAGGGATATCCTGGGGTTATCCTTGGGATATCCAAATTTCCGCCTTGAGGGATATCCGAGAGGTTATCCATGTGATATACTTGGGGCAACCTGGGAGATAAATGGGATCAAATGGGATATCCCGGTATATCTTATTGCTGTGAGTGCGGCGTGGGTCGACAACGCGCTGCAAAACGCAAAGATTGAGATTTTCTTCGATGTTTGGTTTGTTTAAATTTTCTTTAATTAGGAATTTCAATTAATTGTGTCTTGATCTCAGGTTCGAAATGCGTGCAAGAGTTGGAAAGAACATAACGACGGACTTATATGTCATTCAATGTCTCACTTTCTTTTGTGAATTTTTGTTGCACTTAATGTTGAAACGCGGAATTTTTTCTAGATCTATTTCCTTTCTTTGTTTAAAATCAGTTTGAATTTCAACAGTGTGTGCGCAATAAGCCATAACTACTTTGTAAGTCTTTTTAAGTAGTCTTAAATTCATTCTTGGTAGAATATAACCCCACCCTGAACAGCCTTAAAGCAGTAAACCAAGAGAATGAAAATTAGAATTAACCTTAACAAGGTACCGAAGGAATTAATCCCCAAGCGGAGGTGTGAAAACCGTGCCGAAAGCTGAATGGCACCTGGGTGAGGTCTAGAACGGTGACTCTGGGATACCAGGCGACCTCTCAGAGTAAGCAGCCTTATCCTTGCATGCGGGGCTCTACAAGGATGGACGAACCCCTTTCCCTAGCTTCTCGTGGGAACAACAATGACAACACCAAACATAGTTGTAGTAAGTGCGGTTCAAAACAACAGAACGCGCAGGGCTCCCGACAATGGGTCGGCCAACAATGCCGACCAATCTAGAGCTGGGGGAGCCAATGAAAATGGATTCAATGCGATGGATCGGCGGGATCTCGTGACCTTTGGGTGGTGGAGCGACTGAATCACGACTTGCTAGACTGCTACGATGCGAGTGTGGCCCGTGAGCGGGGTTACATGGCACGACTGCATGCTCTGTGGTGCGAGAAACACCCGGATCTATCGCACTTTTCGCAGCAACGTCTGCGAAACCATGCAGCGAGAGCTTTGGCCGATGCGAACTGTAAAACAAAACCAACGGCTGATCATAAGACCAAAAGGCGAATGCATCAACTTGCCATAAAGATAGGCTGGGCAAGACAGTACGCGTCCCGCATTCAATGTG
>NC_046666.1:116937823-116944990 GCF_010883055.1 Belonocnema kinseyi | reverse complement strand
AATTTGTCATAAGGACAACCGCAGGATTTCGCCGGGAGCGGGGTAAAATCCTGCGGTTTTCCTTGTGACAAACTTTTATATATATAATTTACATATCAATATATATTTAATATATTGTAATTAATAGTTAAGATATCATTCGTGACGATATATTAAAATTAGAATAGATTATTTTACTTACATTTGTGCTTATTGTTACTAATTATGATTGTAGGATCGTCTTCCCTATATCACCTTAAGACATTATTTACTTATTTTATCAGTAACAGTATGTCACATTTATTTCTTTTTAAGCTATGTAAATTCTCGTTGACCTGAAGTCAATTGATAGTACTTTTGACCTTGATATTAAGTCTTTCGTTTAATTAATGATAAATGTACCAATTCGTGTTATTTATAGATATTAATCTAGAAAATATTATTCATTGGTAAATTGCTATATTCCGTTCAGGAAGTTACCCCCATTAAGTCTGTCGGTACCAATTCTGGTAGAGTGTTTAAACTATTGCGAAAGATTCTATTCTCATATTCCACAAAAAAGAAACCTTAGACAATCTTAATTCTTCTTAATCAATTTTAATTAATGATTTATCTTTTTCGATTCTCAAATTACGAAATGTAAAATAATTTTGGTTTAGAAATTCTCTCTCAAATAAAATTTTCTACTGATCCCAGTTCAAAGAGAACATCCATGGCAACGAGATTCATTTTGATTTTAGTAAGCTGAGATAATATCCTTCATCCCTCTACAAGATTTTAATACGATATCTAAAAGCGAGGGATAGGTCCTCAAATTGATTTCTGGAAATTTATGTGAAAGCTAATTCCTGATTTTCCGTAGACTTTCAATTTCTGGCACCTTTTTTCTGTTTTTAAACTTTTAACTTGATTTACTCACAATGTCGGAATTGTCCAATTAATTAAATTTGAGAATTCATTTCGGGAGTCCCGATCCTTGAATTCTACAAAGAATTTAAAAAAGAGAAATGAGTTATATTGGATATTTTATTTAAGACACATTTTTTTAAAGGTTTCTTTATGACTAAAAATCACTATGATTGAAAATGAAACAACTCCTGATTATTTTTGTTTGAGTTCTTATCCTACACGTACTTTATTCCATAAGAAAGTTTGCTAAGGAAAATTTCAGATCGTCGAGGCGTCCTGGAAATCCTCTTGAGAGGGCTCATGAAAGGACTGCCTGACGAGATTTTTCAGACCCGCACACAGTGGTCGGAAATATCCGAAAAGTTGGCCATAACTCAAATAGTGGGCAAAATTTCTTGAAATTCAGTACCATCATGATTGCGGGGCAGTTAATTTTGTGGGGGGTCGTGCATACAAAAATAAGCAAAAAAGTCCCGAAAATTGTTTTGGTCCGATGCTTATTCTGGGCACAAAGGAGGATACAAGTTTTATGTACGTGTGAGCATGCGTGAGATATTGCACTTGACGCCTTGATAAGGGTGCTGTATGAGTAGCGAAAAGTTAGTGATTATTATTTTTTACAGATTTTTTTAAATTTGATTTGATAATGGTAGAAATGAAAAGAACGAAACAAATAAAAAAGAGAAGTAAGGGGATTTTGTTGGTTGCATTCTTATTTTTCTTTTCTCCTTTTTATTTTTTGTTCAGATTGGAAAGGAATAATTTTAATCTTTTTTTTCTTCCTTTTTAGGGGGAAGAGAAAGGAGGAGGATTTTCCTTTTTCATTTTTCAGATTGCAGTGGCAACATTTTGTAGTGGTTGTCCAAATTTTGTCGTTGGATTCTTGATTCTATTTTCAGGAATTATTGTCACCTGCAGATGTTCCTGTATGGAACCTAATCCAGATGCGCAATTGTATTCTATGGCATCTATGTCTGCGCAGAAGTTTGTTTGATCCTTTAGGAGCACCTAGAGACATGTGTACAATTAAGTACCATCAGGTACTATTAGTCACAAAACATTAGGTATCTTATTAGGGAGGGTCCTATAGAGGCACCTATGTGGGATCCTATGTAGGTTCCTATATGATCCAATATAGGAACATATATAAAATTTACAGTAGGGAACTGACGTTACGTTCCTTAAAAGTAGTGGTCACAGGATTTTCGTTTTCAACAATTCGTATTTGAGGTCAAAATTGTCACACATAAAATGGCGGACCAACTGACGTTACGTTCCGCAAAAGTATTCGCCAAGGGGTGTCAGGGATCAAGTAATTCGAATTTGAGATCATAATGGTCAAAAACAAATAAATTTATAAAAATTTTCAACCAAATTTTAAAAAAAAGTTAGAAAATTTTAGAAACAAAAGGAGCTTGTAACCGAGCTATAATTTGAAGTTTTGACGCGCCTGGCGCAAGAATGGGAGCAGCCCATTTTTCGGATCCCAAAAAAGCCCACGTGCGTAAGACAAATCCCAATCCTTCCGACATTTGATACAAAGATCATTTGTTTGTAAAATTCCATATTTGGTTTTACGTAAAAGAGTATCGAGTTTAAAATGTTTAGACAGTTCTTGCTGCTTAAAATGCCAGATAGAAGACGGATAAAACTCGGATAGACTCGGGACTCTATACGGGCCTATCCTGAACTCTTCGGGGTTTTGACGGGATCTTTTTGGTACAAAAATTCGCTCTATCCGAGCCTATATGGCACATATACGGGACGCTGAGAAAGATTTATCCGGGTCCAATCCGGTCCTAGCCAGGATCTATTCGGTACACAAGTACGCTCTAACCGGACCCATCCGGGCCTGAAATGGGACGCTAGAAAAAATGTATCCGGTTCCAATCCGGGATCTATTTGGTACAAAATTTCCCTCTATATGGATCTATCTGAAACTTATACGGGGCGGTGGGAAAGATTTATCTGGGTCCTTTCCGGTCCATATCGGGACCTATATGGTATAAAAATTTGCATTTATCCGGACCTATCTGGGAATTACACGGGACGCTGGAATACATTTATTTCGGTTCTATGCGGTCCTAGTCGATATTGGTTCGATGCATTATTTTGATCTATTCTGGCCTATTCGGGACGCTAGAAAATTTGTATCCTGGCCCTATCGGTTCGTAGCTACACTTTCCAACATTTTCTATGGAAATTGTCATGATTTTTGGAACCAGTAACCAAAAAATAATGTAGAAGATAATCTCGATTACGCTATTCGCTGGTTTCGTTGTAAACCTGTAATCAGATATATATATATATATATATACATATTAAATTAATATTGACACTTTCAATGATTCAAGTGTTTACACATGATCAATGCGAGTTAGTGTAATAGCAAGATTAGAGTGATAAAGAGAAAAGGAGAATAAAGTACAAATTAGGTATTGATTTTTTTCTATGAAACATTAAGTTTATGTGTGAATGTTAACATTAATTGAATTAATTGAATAAAATAATTTTAAATAAAATTTAAATAATTAAATATTTAGATTAAAATTAATTTTAGATAATATTTTTAATAACATTATTTGATAATGAATAAGAATAAAAGTGAAAAAAGTGAAAAAATAAAAAAGTGATTAGCTTATAGGTTTAAAATAAGCTATGACAATTGCACAGTTTTACATCTTTCACTACGCGGGATAAAAATATAGAACATTTTACATTACAATTATGAAATTCAAGTCTTCGAAATTGAACCATATACAAAAACTGAATAATTTTAAATTGCAACTGATGTCTTTATTTTTTCAATTCCCTTACCTGTTCGAAGAGGTCAGCTTTATTAAAGTCGCCTTGATTTTGATTTCCTTCGGTGTTATCATTCTCAATGCCAGGTTTCTCTTTATTTGCACCAGTTAGTTTGTCATCGCCGTCAATTTCAAAATCCGTCTCGTCACCTAATAACACAGTATTGGTCTCCTCACCTTCTGAAGCAATCGTATTAATATTTTGTTCCCTATCTTCTTCGGCTATTTTAAATTTTGTTGTCTTATCTTCGCTAAAAGAATAGTTTTCATCTGAAGGGATAAATTCTCGTGTTTTATGTTTTTTAACTCCTTTTCTCGTTTTTCTTTTTCGATTAGTCCGTGGAGGACGATTGATTTCCGCAATCTTTTTGCTGATTACTGCCGCTGCTTCCACAGAGACCTTGTCTATATCCTCCTCTGAACATTTCTTAAATTCTTTCATCCAATACTGAGTAATTTCTGTAAGTTGAACCACTAATGTAACAGAATGTTATAAACGTAATAGGTAAAAATTTTCGTTGCGATTATATAAAACAATGAAACTTACTAATGACAGCATCTAATCGAACAGGATCAAGTGGCGGTTTTTCCAGTCTTTTATTTTTGTAAATATTACTGACCATCCCCGTAACACTGCTGCGTCTCAAGACTTCTTCGGTGAAGATTAAGCATGCCATATTTGCAACGAAAACTTTGGGGTTTATTTTCATTCGTAAGCGAAGACGGTCAAATTCGAATTTTGGAACCCGCACGCCATTCCTAGCATGTATCTGCCATTAAATAACACAGACAGTGTAAATTTTATACTATTGAATTAAATTATAAATAAAAAAATGAGATGAACCTTTTTATCTTCGTAACAGTATCCCACAAGCAGAAACTCTCCTGTTTCAATCTTTTCAGACAGATTGTCCTTTGCAACTTCTTGGACGTTCTGGAAGCTTTCTAAAAAATAACATAAGGAAATTAATAATAAATGATTAATAATCAATAACTGGAAGATATCAAATTCATAATTTTGTAAGCCTTAAACTTAAAATTATTTAAATTTGAACGATTTCAAATGTGAATATTATCTCAAAGTTAAGCACTAAAAAAGGTATCAAAAAAAATTATACATAAGTTTTTGGATAAATTTACCCATCATTTGGTCAAATCGGTTTACAAGTCGGTCTTGTATTAGAAGATTTTTCTATTTCAACATTCTGTTTTCTGAATTTAAGTTCAGAACATGTTTCTTGAGTTCCCTAAGTGTCTCCAAACAATGCTCATTTTCGCATGATATCCCGCTACTCAATAAATCCGTAAGACTTATTTTGGGAAAATGGTGCTGCTGCTGCAATAGAATTTCGACGAGTGAGAAATATAAACAGGTTTAAAAGTCTATAATTACAAAAAAGTGTTGCCAGAATAATTCAATTATTTTTTACAAATCATATTGTACTGTGTTTCTGAATAACCATCTGACTTCAGTGCTTCTGGTTGTGTGGCTTCGATGATTTTTCCATGATCATTTTTCGTATATTCAGATTTTTGAAATGAAGAGCAGTTTTCATCGTTTTTCTATGAGAACGTAATAAAAATATACAGGGTCATCAAAAAGTATCAGACCCCCCCCCCCCTATTAGCAAAATATGCGTTTTCGTGAGAAATGTTTCAGATAAAAGTTTCGCTGATTGCTAAGGTCAGCTTCCAGGTCACTATTCAGATCCTTGTCCAAAACCCTGAACTTTTGTCAGAAACATTTCTCACGAAAACGCATATTTGCGCTGATAGGGGGGGGGGGCATACTTTTTGATGACCCTGTATAAATAGCACACTAATTAGACTAAGATACGCTTCTACTTTTGTTACAAACCTTCAAATTTAACTGTTCTATTGTCTTCTGCATTTTTTCTTCATCTATTACATTTGAGTTCCATACATTACCCTTTTCCTCTTTTTGGGAGTTTTCATTAAGTTGTATTTTCTTCCCGTCTTCGGACAAGGGGGTTTTCATTTTCTTTAGATCAGTAACATCAATTTTCTGTTTAAATGCATTAGGGAAACGTATCAGTAATAAAATAAATAATTACACACTTGATATGAACTACACTATTGTATTATACATACTTCTTGTACTATTTCGCACTTGGAAATACGTAATTTAGCAGCTAGAATCTTGATCTTAAAGCTTCCTTTTATTATCAAAAGAGATCTGCGCAATTAAAGTTAAAATTTACTCTTGTGCTTGCGACACATTTTTATTAGATAATATTAATGAAATTCATATTATTTAGAGCGAATTGCTTGTGCCTTCGTTTCTTTCGGGATCAGTCGTCAAATATTTTTGTCAGGAATTTTGCTCGTCATCCCGAAATTACAACTAGTCGTAGCCAATTTTGAATTAAATTGAAAGGAGACATGTTTATATAAAAAAATCAGATTATTTTCTGCTGAAATTTAAACTGATGAAATTCGGATTGTACGTAAATTTTCTATTGAAAACTTACGAAGCAATCGCAATACATCTTTTCGCAAAGGTAAAAAGATTAAAAAACATAAGAGGTATAACGCCTGTTGACTGCTACTCACAGATGATGCGTTTGAAGTGCAGCAGTGAACAGGCGTTATACGTCTTAAATTTTTATAAACTTTTTACAGTTGCAAAAAATCTATTGCGATTATTTCGTGACCTTCTATAAGGAATTTTAACGTAGAATCCGAATTTCCAAAATTTAAAAGTTGATTTTGATGTTTTTTTTAGTTTTTTAAAAAAGAACCGAATGGGGACCCAATGGGGTCTTGACGGGTACTTTGAAGAGGCTCCATTCGGTTCCTTCGGTCCGCCAGGGAAGTTAGAGCTTAATTCAACGGCTCATGATGAGAAAACCTTTTCATATAAAAGAAAATCTTCGCCGTCGATTTACTTGGAACATAATATTTTCTGAAAATTTTATTTGTACCCATTCGGCCACTTAATACCTAGGGAATAAATTTTGTTTTCCTTAAATGGAAAATTGGATTTCCAAACATCGACCGTAAAAAGTTGGAAAAAAGTGAGTTGCGAATGAAGACAGGTTCAATTAGGTATTTCCACTTAAATCAACAGCTAAATTCACTTCGTAGACTGCTAAGGGGAAAACAAGGGACCAAATGCAAGGGATTCAGTTCATTTTTGCCCTATTTTGCTAATATCTTCGTAAAAGCTAATCTTCTCTATATAAGTGTATTTGAAAAATAGTTTTGATTCTTTAATGACTATTTATTCCAATAATAAAATAATAATAATGATAATTAATTACAAAGATATTACAGAAATAACGTTTTGTCCACGAAGGAATAATAAGGAGACCCAACTGCTAGTGGCAATAGATAGTAAAGGCAATAGATAGATACGAGGGTATTTCAATAAGTCCTTAGAATGACCAACAGATGGCGCGCGAATCGCTCCAAATCATCTGTTTTCAGTCAGCACCACTCCCGACTAGATATA
>NC_046666.1:116925183-116937723 GCF_010883055.1 Belonocnema kinseyi | reverse complement strand
ATCGTGAGGAATTTTTTCGTCGATTTGTGACTGTGGATGAAACATGGATACACCATTACACTCCTGAGACAAAAGAACAATCCAAACAGTGGATTTCCACAGTCGTACCAGCTCCAAAGAAGGCAAAGACCGTAAAGTCAGCTGGTAAGGTTATGCCTACAGTTTTTTGGGATGCACGTGAAATTATACTTATTGACTACTTGGAAAAGGGTAAAACAATCACTGGTGAATATTATGCATCATTATTAGAGCAGCTGAAAGAAGAAATTTTAAAAAAACGACCACATTTGGCGAGAAAAAAATTCTCTTTCATCACGACAACGCCCGAGTTCACACATGCTTCGTTTCAATGGCTAAAATTGAAGAACTAAAATTCGAATTGATCAAATACCCTCCGTATTCACCAGATTTAGCCCCCAGTGACTTTTTCTTATTTCCAAACTTGAAAAAATGGCTCGGTGGACAGAGATTTACAGACAACGAAGACGTCATTGCCTCTGTAAGTGCTTATTTTGAGGAACTTCCGAAAACGCACTTTTCTGAAGGATTAAAAAAACTTGAAAAGCGATTGACCAAGTGTATAGCGCTCCAAGGAGATTATGTTGAAAAATAAAAAAAAATTTACCCAAAAAAAATTGTTTTTATACTTCATTCTAAGGACTTATTGAACTACCCTCGTAATAGTGGCAATGCTACGCAATAGATTCATTACCGTAAGTGATACGCACATTACAGGAAGATCTTAGATTTGAGTGCGCAGGTGCGCAGTTGTCCTCTTCCTATACATGGAAAAGTGTGCGAGTGAAAAAGTTTGTCAAATTGACGTAAGTTAGAGAAAAATAAGATAAAAAAATAAAGATTAAATTTCTAAATCATTTCTATTAAAATTAAATGACAGTTAGGTAAAACAATAAAATATATTAGACGTTTATTGTACTTACAGTGAAGGCTTTAAAAAAACGAAGTGTATTTGCCTTCTTCAGCGTGTAACTTCGTCCACAACCCGGAACTTGACCCTTCATGGCTTAGAACACATTTCTGACACTTGCATCAAAACAAACAAACAGAACTTCTCAACTTATAGTACGTCAATTTGACAAACTTTCTCACGCACACTTTTCCATGTATAGGAAGAGGACAACTGCTCACCTGCGCACTTAAATCTAAGATCTTCCTGTAATGTGCGTATCACTTACGGTAATGTTTCTATTGCCAAGTGGGGGAATGGAGTTAGGTCTCCTTACTATTCCTTCGTGTTTTTGTCCTATGTATTTGATCCATTGTTTTCACCTCAGCTTTTAAAAAATGAAGTTAGCTGATGGTTGAAGTAGTACCTTTAGTATTTAAACATGTAAATACTCTTTATGAAAAGTTTCAAAAGTTGAAGCATAAAGTTTGAATATTTACATGGACGCGTTTTTGATCAGCACACGACCGTTGTCTTCGAGTTTGAGTTATATACGCAGAGTGTTTGTTCAAACAGTTAAAATACATTTCTACAAATTATCGAATTCCTCTTCACATATTACATTTCATAGTTGCTGATATATTATTACGTGCATTTAGGTAAGTAAATATTTATACAGTTTGTTCATGTTTTAAAATATTTTTAAGATATCAAAAAAAATATTAAATATTTCAATAAATAAAATATAATAATTAAATATTTTAATAAATAAAATATTATAATTAGATATTTTAATAAATAAAATGTTATAGTTAAATAAAAATAAACACTAAAGCTAATGAATATTAAAATATTTTAAGGTCACGTCTTGTAGAAACTCACAATTTATTCATAAATGTTACACTTTTATTTTTTGCATTGAAAATGAAACTGAAATGCGGTTTTGCAGTGGAAAAATATATCTACCAATTTTAATATTTTTTGTAAAAAAAGATAACATAATATTGCATTTTGAGGTTAGAACTTTATAACACGTGTGATTTGCTTCTTTAATATTTGCATTGAGAACAGTAAGAATTTAGAAAGCTAATTAAATTGAGCTTCCAGAAAAGAAACCTTACATAGGTTGTGCTGTCCAAAAATGAGCAATCCACCTGAAAGAGGAAAACAACGCTTTTTACCCGATGGCAGAAAACTTGTATATCCGAACACAGTTCTTCGTCGAAAAAACAATTTAGATTCTACCTTGGACTCTGGTTTGTACAGATTTTAAAGAATATTATACATATAATTTTAAAAAGTACTATATGGCATAAACTATAATTTTTTATTGATGTTTGGCTTAGGGTCTCGGATGGCTCTCGGATAAAACCGGTTAAATATGCATGGCAGAACTTGGTTAATTTTTCGGACTCAAAAATATATATCTTTTACCCCGAACAATTAACAAAGTCTGACCAGTAGTATACTACTGGTCAGATCCTGGATAGATGCTCTTTTAAACTAGAGGAAATCAATTTCAGGTTTCATGTCCCGCATAGATACCAGATAAACCCGGCCCAACCTGCATTGCGGGACAATGTTTCAGTGCAAGTAAAACCAGCCAAATCCCAGATAGACCAGGATAGACACACTTTTAAACATAGAAGTAATCAATTTCTAGTTCCATGCCCCGGATAGCTGCCGAATAAACCTAGTTAAGCGTGGATTTTAGGAGTTGATTTTTTAGTGCAAATGCTGCCAGTCAGATCCGGGATAATGTTAGATGAACACCGAAGCGTTATTGAATGTTGTTATATTGATACAGGGATGCAACTCTGTCCCCTTTTTTCTCTAATCCCCTTTCTTCCCTTTAAATTTGAGATATCCTCTCTAATCCCTAAAATCATGAATTTATCGAATTTATTCCTTCAAGAGCAATCTTTTAATTTTATTTAAAAATAAAGGAACCCAATTTTTAAAGCTGAATTCTGCGTGTGAAATTATGAGTAAGAAATGTGACAAGGTACATAATCGACCTAAAGGATGATGTAATGTAATTTTGATTTAAATAAAACAATTCAGAGAATGGACGTAGACGATGATTTTAATGATATGTCCTTACCGTCTGGTTCAATGGAGGAAAACGAACCAATAACTTCACTTTCAATTAATTTTAGTAAGTATATATTCTATTGCTAAAAGAGTAGGTATTTTGTCAATAACGATTAATATAATTGCATTACTTGCATTTTTAAATATCTGTTGTTTTAGGAAAACCAGTTGAAGCTCTTAGAGCCCATTCGGAATGTCAACCTTTAAAATCAGAAAAACAAAGAAAGACCATTTTTCTTCAAGAAATGTCTTCTTATCAGAGTATGGAACCATTCGATTCTTCAGAGAATGAGGATAATGGAACTGAAAGTGCGTGTGGCACATTGCAGTCTATTTCACGCATGCCGACATATTCATCAGATTTCAAAGAGGGGACTCCAACCTATCCTTTAAAAGTTGTTAGTGATTCAAATACAAAAGAAGTTTTGTATACTGCATATGCAAAAACATCAACGAAACCTTTACAATCATCTACTGAAGAGAGCATAGCACAACCATCGGGTACTCCAACTGGAGTAAAACCACACAGTTCTCTCATATTATACCTGATTTGAATGACTTAGACGTCAATATAAAAGAGTTGAAAGATTATATACTTACTGATGGAGATGTGCCCATGTTTCCCGAATCTGGTTTAGGAGTGTGGGAGGTCATTATTGTAATTTTAGGGATAAGCACTAGCTTTAATTTAAGTTATCAGGGTAGACGCGCTCTAATTGAAGCGACAAAACTATTTGCTGGTCCATTATTCTCCACTTAGGATATCAGCGATTACTATTCATATAAAAGATTTAATCCTCCTACCAATGTGACGACGTATCACTTCTAGTACCAAATTTGTTGCAAAAAATTATAAAAGCCCACGCTGAAAAGCAAATTCAAAAAGCATAAGGTAGTTTGTGAAAAATGTTTGCAAAAGTATGTATTATTCATGAATTCACCAAACTACTTTATATCTATCGACGTGAAATATCAAATACCGTTATTATTGAAAATTACTCTTGTAAATGATGCATTATTCAATAATTTAAAGAATGTTGGTCCAGAAGCCCGTACTGAAGGCATTATGCAGGATGTTTATGATGGAATACGTTATAAGAGAATCGCCTCAGAAATTAAGGAAGATTGCATACTTCTAACTTGTACTTGTGCAACAGATGGCGCACCTTTAAACAATAGCTCAAAAAATGGATTTTGGCCAAAGCTAATAACAATTGACCAATTATCTCCAAAATTGCGCTTCATGTATCCATTACTGGCGGGCTTATGGATTGAAAAAACGGAACCTAATCCTGATTTAATGAATATGTACATGAAGTCCTTTATAAATCAAATAAATGACCTTGACAATCGTTTCACTTTGAAGGTTGATGGAAAAATGGTTCGTTTCGTTTTAAGACCTCTTGTATTTGGCGCTGATAGTGTCGCCTGGCGAATGCTACAAAATCGAGTTCAATACAATGGACGTTATGGTTGTTCTTTGTGCCTCTCTCGTGGTGAATATAAAAATGGTTGTATTCGCTTTCTAATGGAAGAAAAGGAGCCTTCTGATAGGAGTCACATGCAACCCTCAGCAGACATGAAAGCTATTATAAAACAAAAAGAGTTGAATCTGAAAACGATTGCAGTGACAGAAGGAACACTTATAAAAGTTCACAAAAAAGAAGCACATAAACAGATACAAGAAGACGATGAAAAAGATGGCGAAACGGAAGATGCAGAAGATGCAGAAGAAGGTATAGAAAATGAAGAAGCAGAAAAAGAAGATCCAAACAAAAAAATACAAAGAGAGCTAGGATGAAAAGAACGAGTGTCAAAGAAAAAAAAGGGAAAGAAGATAAGAAAAGTTGACTCAATAAATGGCGTAAAAAGGTATTCAGCTTTAACGTAATTAAAAGATTTTGATATGGTATGGTCGTTTCCAAGAGATTACTTGCACGGAGACTTAATTGGTGCCATGCTTCACCTGTGGAATACATGGACTGATCCAAACAACCCTATTCACTTAACAAAAGAAGAACAGAGTGCTGTCAATGAAGGCTTGATGAAAATGACACCACGGCACGAAATACACAGACAAGTAAGGCCACTGACATCTAAAAAGTGCAAGTGTGTTTTTCGTGAGTGATTTCATATCAAGATGAGCAATATGTCGGAAAACTTTTTCGATGGATACGCAACGAAATTTGACACATCCAATTTCCAAGCGTGAAAGTTTCAGTGTAATGATCTAGCTACTATATACTATGTACACCCATGCTTTTCATTTTATTTACGCTAGATCCTGCTCCAGAGCAGCTGGAATGTCTACTGACACTTGCGGTAGCTCGAGATATATGATCTAAGCTGAATACCATCCACGAGCAAAAATTTATGTCGAACCAGCGGCTTTTTACATAGTACCCGGCAAAAATACAAAACACGACTTCATGCTTAGTCGACGATAGTGATAATATTTCAGACGGGATTGTAAAGGCTCTGGTTCATGCTACTATTCCATGTAACAGAAATGTTAACATAAAATAGGATTCGACCCAGCTCGCTAATCTCGAAAGAGTGCATGCTCTCAGGGTTCTTGCCAAACGACACTTAATATGTGTCTCTCACCAAATTGATTAGGTTGCTTCGCGATGAATATTTCAATAACTTAACGAGATTAAACGTTCAAGTGTGGTAGCGATTTTGCACGTTTAGCTAACATATCCGCGAACCTTGCAGAAAAACACACGCTGTACGTTGAAAATAAACGCATTTTCGAATTCCTGAACAATTAAATAACTAATATTAGACTGGAAATTTTCAAACTCAAAAATCTTAACGAATATTCATATAGCGCGTCTTATTTGTATAAATTTTAACGTAAACTAAAATAAATGAAACTCAGATCAGGTAAAACCAAGAATATAATGGCTATCCCCACTAACTCACGAAGTGATCATGATAGCTGAGATTGAAAAGGTACGGCTGCACTAAAAAAAACTAGAAAAAAGGATTGAGTACTGTCACATGTAGACCTACAATTAGAAATACGGTTCCAATCACGCCTAAAAATATAAAAGCCATTCTGAAAATATACAATTGGTCAGACAGGGACTGGTTAACTCAAAAAATGTTTACCAAATCAATTCAAATTAGGAGTAACCAAACCCTTTCCCATTACATAACTAAAATTCGAAGCAGAAAGTAAGACCCAGTAAAAAATACTATTTTTTGGTTAACAAAGATGTACTCCCGCCAGGCGCGTAAGCGCCAAGAAATAATTAAAGATAATTAAAGAAGGAAACTTTTAAACGCGACTCCTTATTAGAAAATAATATTTGGTAAATTTAAGAACCGGACCCAATGTCTACTAACAACCACGGAATATAATGAAACAATAAAACCTAATTACAGGAAAAGTTCAACCGTATTCTGTAATAGACAGTTATTACAATTTGAATTATAGAAAATTTTGGAAGAAAAAGAATAAATAATTTAAAACTACAGGATATCGATGATAGCGAACCACTACAGGACAGAAATTTTTCGAATCAAAAAATATAACGTACACTCTCGACAACAAGGAACAGTTCAAACAGGTAGTCTAGAATTCACATTAATAATAAAGTTACAGATGAAGAATCCGATGATCAAATGAATACTGAAGCGATCCATCTACATATTTTCCTTTTGGCATGATACAAACACCTTTTCAAATTGGTACAAATGGCCAATTAAATTTCGCAATAATAAATAAGATAGTTCCACACATTTTCTTGAAGAGTCAAAACAATTTAAAAGAAGTTGTGAAATAAATTCTCTAGACACTTCAGAAATTTTGAAACAAATATTTTGAAGCTTTTTAGCAATTAGCAGATTTAGGAAAAGAATGGAAAATTGAGGTAACCGAATAGAATGTTTGAGGACAAGTTTTACGAACAACAGAATCTAGAATTAATGATAAAATTGAAGAGACCGTAATTGAGTAACGGGAATAAAAATAATTACAAAAGCCATCAAGAGAATATAAGGGATATCAATACGAAACAAATTTTAGACCTAACTTCAACCCTAGATTTTCACCTTATTCCCAACCTTGATTTCAACTAATTTTGCAACGTAGCTTAAAAAAAACAGCCCAAGATATTCATTTAACCTTTACAAACAAATGTTTCCAAGGTTACACCAAATGACATTGTGCTCAATTCAGGAACAAAATATTCCAATTATTGAATTACCAACATAAAAAGCGGAAAATAACCCAGGAAATAATAATAATAAACCAAATTTTTAAAAATTGAAAAAATAAATAACAAAAAGAGGTTCGCAATACAAACCAGGACTCTTAAGATAAATTAACTTCTAATTCGGATAAAAAATGGGATTCAAACATAAAAAGCAAATAAAAACATAATTAACTTAAATTGTTATCATTGTGGAGTAACGGGTCATTTGAAGAGAGAATGTCCAGGTTACGCGTAAAACCAGGGAAACTAGAAGGACGGGTATAGAATATTTAAATTTAATACTAAGACACCAAAAATTATAAATTTGTATGAAGATAATATGGACAGGCAGTAATCCTAATTATAATGAGAAAAAATACTAAACATTTCATGTTCCAGTTAGTACCAAGATTAAAATCAATCGACATTTTAGGTACGAACATGTGAAAAGTCCTACAAATGACCCTAATCTATGACTCAAAAACTTGGTAGTTACCAGGGTGTCCTCCCACCTGCCATGCTATGGAAGCACACCCAAACTCACTACCCCTTCCCATAATGAATGAAACAGAGGATATTACACTCAGCATTAAGGTTTAATGAAACACAAAACGAAAAAGTAAAGACAGGGAGAAACCTTTGATTAAAATAGAAAAATATAGTAATAAAGATAGGAAAAGTACTAGAGAACTAAACAAAAGTAGTCTCAAGCCACTAGCAACGACTCAAACACAGAAGACTTATTTAACTTAGATAAACCGTGAATTAGGAAAATAGTTGATGAAAATAATGTAGTAAATTTTTTTATACCATTAAATGCGAGAAAACTTATAAAGATAGCGATTTTAATCTTGGAAAAATACAAAAGTTACCCACTTAACAAAAACATAGAATTGATGTACAAGGTCGAGACCCCTTAAAAAGCGATATTACCACGTGAGCCCAAAAAATAAAAATAATAATTTATCAGATAGTAGACCAATGATTAGAACAGGAAATCATAGATTTCTCTTGTTTTGATACGTCAAATCTTATAGCAATGATAAAAAACAAGGGAAGATTATTGATTCTATTCAAACTTTAGAAAGGTAAATAACATCACAAAAAGAGAACTCCTACCCAATGAAAAGGCTTGCATTAAAATGTATTGAAAACTTGCATACATCCAGTGGTTACATGAGAAATATTGAGTACTTCTGGATCGCGTTTTTGTCTTACCGTTTTAAATCTCCACAGCAGTAGAAGTTATCTCTTAAATTAAATCCCTTTCTGTACCTAGCACTGAAAATATTTTTCTGAATACTACAAAGAAACCAATAAATACAAAAATTTTAATCCCTTTTAATTTAGCAAATTTCGCTACTTTTATTTACTGGTTTTCGAATAATAATGAGGTAAAAAGCTTTTTAAAACATAGCATGTGTCATTTTACAATGTTAGGATTAATTTTCACGTCTGGCAGCTCCGATCGACTTTAAAAGAAATTGAGATAAATAATCATAAGACAAATAATGCAATGTATGGATTTGAAAGGTCAAATGTTTTTCGCTTTGTTATTTAGACGACATAGTAATGGTGACTCCAAATTTGGAGGGCCATTGAAAATATTTAAATATTTTATTGGAGAAAATAATTTGGGTAAATTCAATGATAAGCTTGAAAAAATTCGAGTTTGATTGCTCGGAAATTGAATATCTAGGGTTTTAAGTAAACGAAAGAGAACCATAAGTAGACGATTATAAATAAAACCGCTTCTCAAATCAGCTGAAAGAGTTTGTGGAGGTGATTCCTCTCAAGACACAAAATAGGAAAATAACTACCGGAGTGATACTTACTACTACGGTCCTTTTATGCTGCCTTAGTTTAGAGATTATTCCATTTTTAATCAACTTATATACTTATGAACCTTACGATGAAAAAGAATTTGGTCTACAATATAAACTCAAAATAATATACAAAATATTTATTTGTTATAAAAAAATTATTTTTTAATTATTAAGTAATGAATCATACTTAAAGTATTCACAGAAAAAATAGTGACATGTTGCGAAACAACTATTTATAAAAATATACACCATATTATCATATTCTAATATCGTCACTTAATGTACAATGTAAAATGACATTATAAATGATATATATATATATATATATATATCAGACTTATTGAAAATTTAAGAAAACATTTAAATTTACACTATTTTTGCAATATCTACTTAAAAACTAGACAAATTCGCTTCAGTCTGGGCTTATTACAAACAGAATTTCGAAAACCATCAACCTTTTAAAGAGACATTTTTTAGCTTCGGTATAATTAAAGCGATAAATACAAAAAAAACGAGTTTTCTAAGTGAACCCAAACTTTTGACCGATAGTGTATATATAATTGCATACTTAAATAATAAATATTATAGATTTAGAAATTTTAATAAAAATAATTGATCAATTTAATACTAAATAATTCTTTCTTTAGGAAAAGATATTATAATATAATAATATTATGTATATTTTTATAAATATGTGTTTTACAGCATGTCATGTTTTCTCTATTAATACCCGTAATAATTATTAATATTATGTAACAATGTTATGAAGCTTCCCGCGTCCATACCACCCTGCAGTGTAGGGTAACGTTTAAAGAAAGGATCCACGCCAGGGCGGTATCCCCAAACTCGAGCAACCGTGAGTTCAGTCTCATGTACTTACGCGCTCAACAATTCGTCGTTCTCGAGCCCATATTTGTACCATAACGGCGTCCACTGCATCATCCATGAGGAAATCGCTCTCGCCGGCGATGATTACCGAATAAGTCATTTAGCTGCAATTTAATTTGACTGCCCGGAACCAAACCACCGTAGTGGATACGACTTGGCCTCAAAGCAAGATCCAGCTTTTGGATTCTTTTCGCGTTCGCAACCCGTTAATAATGGTAAATTGATTTAATGAACCTTATTATTACTTGATATACTTGAATTTATCTCTGAATTTACCTATCTATCGACTATTCATGATCTGCACATCCTTAATTTTTGAGGTTCCTCACAATTGCATAAAAGATATTTAGACATATTTGAGCATGCAAATCCATGTTTAGAAACAACTTTCAATTAAAAAAAGGAACTGATACGTGCAAAATTATTTAAATTTATCCGCAAAGATCTGTGTTCATTATATGTTCGAAATCGATGCTTTTAATTTAAAATGCCGCAACTGGGCTTAAGATTTAAACATGGTGTGAAAAAAAGAATCATGTTTCTTAAACAAACAAATTTAATAAAAAAATCTTCTTTCTTGGAATGTACTGATGAGTTACTAATGAATCGAAATATCTTTTAATGTTATTTTTTGCAAACTCCGTGTTCAAAGTTCTAATGTTTCGTCTTTATGAGATTTTGTGCGATTGAAAATTATTCAATTTATCAACATGGCCTATTTCAAAGCTATTTTCGGTTTCCTTATTATTTAAATGAATGTTTAAAGTCATGTGATTTCTTAGTTTGAGTGCGTGATGATAGCCTTTTCATTTGAGAAAAACAGTGGCGAGCAGCAATAAATCGCGACAGATCGTTGTCCAATCTTTTCGGATCAGTAAAGTGATTAACTCAATAAAGACATTAAATCTTACATCTTACAAAAATTTCTATATAAGCGAGTGAGTGATCTGTGTGGTTATCAAAAATGGTCTTAGTCTGCAAAGGATTCTATACTTAAAATAAAACTTGAACTATTTATTTCTTCTAACGATTCTTCTCTGTCTATTCCTAATATGGAAAAATTAATTTGTGAGACTAGGGCCAGTATACGTCAGGAATATCAAGATCTGCAATGGGTTGTGGAAGAAGTTTCCTTCAACCCATCAGCATTTGGCCTGCATTTTTACATCATATTTAAAGTCGGAAGAGCCGTAACCGAAGTGGTTGTTTGAAGGGCGCAAAATAATCCTGCCGAAAACAGGAAACTTATCTGACCCGAAGAATTGCAGGCCAATCACTTGTCTGAACACACTGTATAAGATATTCAGAGCTATCCTCAATGGTAGGATTGTTCGGGCAATTGAACCTGTGTGGCAGGAAATGTATGAACAACGAGGCTCAAGGATAGGCGTTGCGGGATGTTGGGAGAAACTGCTCATCGATAGATGTGTCTGCAAAGATGCAACATTTTACCAGCGTGACCTATCGATGGCCTGGATTTATTATCAGAAAGCTTTCGATTCGACCTCCCATAGACTTATCATCTGTCTTTTGGAAATCTTAAAGGTTCATCCGCAAATAGTTGGGTGAATAGAGAGATTGATGCCGCTTTGGAAAACCAGATTTACTATCTTATCTGGAAAAAATCGTGTGACAACTAACAAGGTCACCTTTCAGAGAGGTGTCTTTCAGGGCGACATCATGAGCCCACTCCTCTTTTGCCTTACATTATTGCCACTATCTCTAGCACTTCGCCATTCCGACGGGTACTTGTGCGGCAAACCTACAGATCGAAAGTAAAAGGTCACTCATGTATTTTACATGGATGATCTTAAGATCTATGCTAAAAACAGAGAGCAACTGCATCTAGCTCTGGGGATTGTCGAACGATATACTAAGGAAATTGGAATGGAGTTTGAGTTCGACAAATGTGCCAAGGCTTATTTGAAGCGAGGAAAACTTAATGGAATTCCTGAAGATCCTGAGCTCGTTGATAGAAGCGCCATACGACACCTTTGCTCGATAAGAGGATGCACGGTATCTTCCACAGAAATGTGAAGGATCCGTCAATGTCTTGGGAGCTAACGTTTGCTTTCCTTAAATCCCCCGGATTGCAGTGTGGTACGGAGGGTTTCATTTTTGCATGCCAAGACGGTGTCATTTCCACCTTAACATACCGTCGCCACATTCTGAGCCAAGACGTTACCGATGATAGATGCAGGGCGTGCCATGCACACCCCGATCATTTAGCTCAAATACTATCTAGTTGTCCACCTCACGCGGGAACGACCTACATTCAAAGGCACAATGTGGCACTAAGAGTGCTTTATTACCATCTCTGTCACTCCTACGGCATTCACTTGCTAATGGCCTAAAAAGCATCCCTGCGTGTCAACAATATGCTAGAACACTTGCGGGAAAAATGCAGAAGGCGGTTGTCCTTGAGTCGCTCCGTGTTCTTAGGGTGCACGAGGCTTTTGCTGGATCGTCGTATTGATTCCTTTACAGACTGTAACCACCTATCTTACGGTCGTGAGACGTGGTTGTTGCTAAAATTTTAGCGCGATTTCGCTGGAAGCGGGTGCAATTTTCCAGAGTAGCACCCGCTCCCGGCGAAATCCTGCGGTTGTTCTTATGACAA
>NC_046666.1:116922544-116925083 GCF_010883055.1 Belonocnema kinseyi | reverse complement strand
TCGTGAAACCCGATTGTTGGCCTAATATCATTGTTATTATTTTGAGATCACCACATATTTGCCATTTGTGATTCGTGTAATTAACTTTTTCAAGAAGCATTTAAAATTGTTATATTCTTCTTTGATGACCTTTGAGTGAGCTATAGGGATAGGAGCGTAAGTATTCGTGTTATGCAGTAAGACAGCTTTAATTCTCCGTTTTGACGAATCAATGAAAAGTCGCCATTCTTCGTCTCTGTACACATTTTTCTTCAAGTGGTTCATTAGTCCGTTAACGTCAATGCAGTACACTAAAAACGTCTCTTCGTCTTTAACGGAAAACTTTCCCAATTCTTTGTCCCTGTCGCGATAGTATGAAACTTTTGTCTTTGGCTCTAGAAGATTTCTTCTTTTTAGAAATGTAGCGGCAAATTCAGCGCCGTCTTTCGGTAATCCAAGATCTCTAATAAAATCATTCAGTTCTAGTTGCGACACTAATATTGGAACCTTCAATTTCATTTTATGCACGCCATATTCGTCATCTTTTTCGCAATTTTCATCAAAATCATCAGAACTATTTTTCCATTCTATCATCTTCTAAAGCGCTTAAATCAGTCTGGCGTGCATTTTTATGGATTTCAATTGCTTTTGTGAATGTGCACACATTAATGTACGAAAGGTTATTTTTATTTTTGGTGTTGAACCCTTTGACGCAATTCATGCAAAAGTAGCAGTCCTTCGCAATAACGGGTTATTTCCATGTGGTTGGTGTAGAGTACTTGCGGTACTTTTCGTTGTTTGAATTTTTGAGACGATAAAACATAAGTCTGCAGGAATTGCAAATGACGTGAGGAACCCATTTTGTTTCTTGGTGCAGCAATTTACGCTCAAAACACTTTTCGTAAAGACTTTTCACTTCCTCGTCGATTGATTTTCGCAAACTTCTCACTTCATATTTACTGCAAATGTAACCGAATGAATCTGAGCTATTCTTGCAGGCATGCGATTGAGAAATGCTCGCGGTTTTTTTCCTTGTAGCATGAGACTCTACACCAACCAAGTGATCCATTGATGAAGAATTACGGTTGCATGGTGACGACGTTGGAGAGCCCGCTTTCCCACCCTGACCAGACGCCGATACTGGGGTTTTTCCCTGCATCGTAATACACTTTTTACCTGTGTCTGCCATGACGGCATGAACGCCGTTTACCCAGAAACTCAGCAAATGTGGATCCGTTCCCCACCGTCACCACGTGGAGGTGCCCTGGTTACAGACGCAGGCGAATAATGATAGCAACTAGCGGTTACGAAACTCCAGACATTTACTGCTATTAATGTCAAAATATGAAAGTACGCAAGAACAGGATTGCCAGCGTAATCGGTTAGGTTAGGTCAGGTTTTGTTAGGTTAGGATAGGTTAAACCTCTATGTAGGTTAAGCCGAAGCTGAATGAAACGGTACCGCAAACACAACGGGACAACACAACCTACATTCAAAGGCACAATGCGGCACTAAGAGTGCTTTATGACCATCTCTGTCACTCTTACGGCATTAACCTTAATATCGGTTCTCTGAATGCTCCTAGGGAAATTGAGTCAATTGTCGAGAATGGGAAGTGCCGCATATACTGGAATTTTATATTCTCGACAATTGTTTCTGTTGCTCACTCGAGGCCTGACATGGTTCTTCTTGACTTCGAAAAGCGAACCATGTTCGTTATCGAATTTTCGGCACCAGCTGACAAAAACATCATAACCAACGAGAATGAAAAGAAAGAGAGGTATCGAGACCTTATAAGGGGGCTGCGACGATCGTACCCGGTATATTCTGTTAAACTAATTCTCCTTATCATCGGCGCTCTTGGAGGCGCCAAGCTTTCACTTACTAATGGCCTAAAAAGCATCCCTGCGTGTCAACAATATGCTAAAACACTTGCGGGAAAAATGCAGAAGGGGGTTGTCCTTGGGTCTCTCCGTTTTCTTTGGGCGCACGAGGCTTTTGCTGGATCGTCGTATTGATTCCTTTACAGACTGTAGCCACCTATCTCACGGTCATGAGACGTGGTTGTGGTTGAAATTTTGCCGCGATTTCGCTGGGAGCGGTTGCAATTTTCCAGATTAGAATCCGCTCCCGGCGAAATCCTGCGCTTGTACTTATGACAAATTTTCAATTATATATATATATTTCTTGAACGTAGTACGTGCTGCTGAAAAATGACTGGTCGCGGAAAGCGAGGAAAAGGATTGGGAAAAGGAGGAGCGAAGCGCCATCGTAAAGTTCTTCGTGATGACATCCAGGGAATTACGAAGCCCGCTATCCGCCGTTTAGCTCGTCGTGGTGGCGTCAAGCGTATTTCTGGCTTAATCTACGAAGAAACCCGAGGTGTCTTAAAGGTGTTCCTTGAAAATGTCATCCGCGACGCGGTCACCTATACCGAGCATGCAAAGACGAAGACTGTCACTGCCATGGACGTCGTCTATGCTCTGAAACGTCAAGGACGTACGCCTTACGGATTCGGCGGTTAATCAATTATATCTTCCACTTTGAACAGAATAACAAT
>NC_046666.1:116914606-116922444 GCF_010883055.1 Belonocnema kinseyi | reverse complement strand
CCTATCTCACGGTTGTGAGACGTGGTTATGGCTGAAATTTTACCGCGATTTCGCTGGAAGCGGGTGCAATTTTTCAGATTAGCACCCGCTCCCGGCGAAATATTCAAGGTACATATTTATATTTTCTGATTCGTTGTGGAAAACTGAAAAGATAATGATCAATATAAATATTTTATCAAATGCATAATTATCGAGTAATTAGAAATTAAAGATTAATAAATCAAAAATACACATTAGAAACTTGTTTCTGACCTTTTTGTCAAAGAACATTGAAAAATTTAGGATAAGCATTTTTCCTCTTCCAATATTTCATGTTTCATTTTTTGCGTTTTTTGTAAACGTTCCGAACTTCTGACTCATCTTTCAATCGTCTTTCTCCAGAGTGTTTGAATTCATATTTCGACTGGAGAATCCAATTAAGAGATAATGGTTTGGAGTAGAGTCTCTTAAGACCTTAAAAAAATGGCTAAAGTTTACCTAAATGCAGAATTTGGTTTCTTTTAAATGGAAACACGGAACTGGCTTTGATATACATTTTCAATCGTCTTTGTGCAACGTTTTTAAGTGGGTTTTATTTCGGAAAATAGTGAATAATATTTAATAGATGTTTTTAATCGTCTTTCTGTCAATTCATTTTAGTATTTTTTGGACAGGAGTATCCAAGCAAGCTTGTTTCTTTCTGAGGAGAGGCGATTAGATACATAAAAAAATGTCTTTGTATTTAAAATTGACATTCTTAGTTTTTATTTCGAAAAATAATGAATTTGCTATGATAAATATGTTTAGTCGTCTTTCACTCAAGTTTTAAGAGTTATTTTTTTGGACGAGAGTTACCTCTGTTTCGTACTAGGTGAAGGTAAACAGCTTAGTTTCAGCGAAGAATATTTATCATTTCGATCTAAATTGTGGTAAATAAAATGCTCTTAGGGTAAAGTATCACATACTCTTAAGCGTTCGCACTTAAAGAAATTCAAGAAAATTTAAACATTCAAAAATTTTAAAAGGCAATTTTACAGAATTTGAGGGATTTCTGCTGACTACTTATAACGCACACACCTTCACTCACTGGTAGCTAAGCTGTCGACAAACCTTGCCTAATTAAAAAATAATTATAAAAGGCGAAAGAAAGAAAGGACCCTAGCGAAAGCTTTAGTTTGAAGCTCATTCTGAACCAATCCAAGTTTTTTCGGAATTCTTACCTGAACCAAGCAGTTTCATTAGGACCTAGTCACAATGAAGTTTTCAATCTGAATTAATCCGAACCCGATTGAAAATCAATACGAATCTTTAATCCAAATGAATCCGGTAAATCCAGATTAATCATAATAAATCTAAACTTTCAATCCAACTTATTCCGGTCAATCAGAATCAGTCCGAACCCTTAATCGGAATTAATCCGGTATATCCGAAACAATCCGTGTAATTGCAAAAAATCGGATGTACTCGGATTTATTTGGATTGATTCTGATTAATTTGGATTGATTGGATCATTCAGATTCATTCGAGTTGAAGGTTTGGATTGATTTTGAACGTGCCTCGGATTAATTCGGATCGAAAAGTTTCTACGGATTAGATCGGAATACAAATGTTTGGTCTGGATACAAATTCCGGAATATATTCGGAAAATTTCGGATTGGTTCCGAATGAAATTCGATCCTAAGCTTTCGCTAGGGACGCCATTAAAATAGTTTTAACAGATTTCAGAGGAAATCAGAGGAATTCGAGGGAATATAGAGACTTTAAAACTGTTTAAGTTCTATATAATTCAATGCTCATTTCATTAACTGGAAAAGTATTTAAAAATTCGTTGAATAATTTAAATAGTATTCAGGGAAGATCTACAGAATTCCAGAGATTTCTTCAGAATTCAAATAACAATTACATCTTTACTCACTAGTAGCTAGGCCTTCAGCCTTTTGCGAGTAATTGGAAAAGTATTAGGGAAATTTCAATGGATTTAGTAGTATTTGCAGAATTCAGAAGAATTCAGAAGAATTCAGAAGAATTCAGAAGAATTCAGAAGAATTCAGAGAATTCTACAGAATTCAAACAACGCATGCATTTTAAGTGAGGTGTTTAACTCGTTGAGCTATTTTTTTTTCTAATTTAGTTGTTACGGAAGCGACGCTTGTTAGTTTTCGAATCACGTTTAAGTGTGAAGTTGCACCAAACAGACAAAACCTTTTACAAAAATAAACGAAAGGGAAATTATACGATCGTAACTTGTATACTCACACACTCTCAGCGATGGCGCATGGAATGTTGGCGATCTCATGCATATTTTTGATTGGTTAATATTTAATTGCTAATCACTTGATAATTATGCATTTAATCAAATTCTTTTATTAATCATTTATTTTTAGTTTTTCACATGGAATCAGATGATATAAATATGTGTCTTGAATACCTGGATATTCATAAAATTTAGTTTTTAAGTTACAAATGATTTAAGATGGACCAATAAGAAGCGCGATATAGAAGTCGGCGTGTCTGAGTGGGAGTCTAACGCAGTGTGGTTACCATTCTTTTCCCATTGCTAAAGGTATTTGCACAAGGACATGCGTGTGCAGTATGCTGGAAATGGATCACGCACGATTTGTCCGGTACTCGAAACAAATTCGCAACGTCGAAAACTTTTGCGTTTCGAGTGGCGGTCCGATATGTGAACGGTTCCTAGCCAGACCGCATTGCACCAGCGCGACAGATCGCGCATGATTGATTGATACTCTGTGTGCGTACACGGCCGGCTCGTGAAGAGCTGTTTCCAGCATACAGCACACGTATTTTCTTGCGCACACCTTTACCGCACCTCGAAGTTTCTTGAAAACCACTGTGTTATAAAAATTCAGATAAACGGAAATTCTAAAAACATTAATTACAAGGGCGAGAAAATACAAAAAATTGCAAGTGCTAACAATGTGTTAGTTTAACAATTGAAGTTCCTATTCATGTCGCTTTTTGACTAAAAAATGCACCCCAGGAACAAGCCTTCATTTAAGAGGATGTAAGAATGATTTTTTATTATATCAGAACATTTTTAAATTACAATACAAGATTATTAAATTTTAACGACAAGTGCAATATAACACACATGCTCATACGTACTCCTCGAAAAATTATCATGGAATTGTATTTGAACGAAACGCTTGTTACAAACTACTCAGATCGGCTGTTATGTTGCTGCCTTACATAAGCACATTTAAAACAATGGAAAAAGTAGCGTCGATTTGTTTTTCTGCCAAGAAAAATGGAAAAGGCTGAGGTACAAATTTACAGAAGATTGAATAAATTTATGAAGATACAGAATGTTTAAAAACAGTAAAAATTTACGTCATTCCACGACATGTCAAAGATTCTCTTCGTTTTTTTTGTTGGAAATGGACTGAAAATTAGGTCAGAGCAAGCATGTTAGAAAATAACAGTTTTTAATTTCTTAGAGCGACCTTCAGAAGGTCAAGGTCAAATGTTGCGAATTCGTCCAGAAACTGTTTTCTTTAAACTTTTGAGAATTTATGGGGCTGTTGAGCCATCGACCTTGCCCAGCTTGACCTTGACGCAAGCTGACTCATGGTTAACAACTATCCTAAATATATTTTTGCCTATAAATAATTAAAAGTTCAAAGAAAACACCTTCTGGATGATTTTTTAACATATGCTCTTGACTTACAGAAGGTCACACTAACAAGTTAAGAACTATATTTTCGGACGTAAAATTTTTGCTCTTTCCGATTCTGGTGTCAAAAAAAACGGCCCTCTATATAAAAAAACTGACTTTTAGGTTCAAATGACCTTAGAAATTGACCTGAAGGTCACAGCTATTAGTGAAGTTAGATGGCTTCTATTTTTTTAACAACTTTTGTCCGCACAATTTTTTCATATCTGGCTTACCAATATAGAAATTTCAGTGCGTCAATTAAAATGGTCGGGTGGACGATTTTAATTTTAATTATCATTTAAATCGGCTGCCGGAGCACCGTGTGATTTTTGTAAAAGGAATTTTTGACTTGTTTATTTTTATACAGCTACATAAGTCCTGACACTTAAGTCTGAGACAGCCAATGTAGCTGTAAAGAGTGCTTCTCATCTTTGAAACCACTATGCTTTAAAGTGCGTAGAAGTAATGATAAAAAACGCTATTAGGCACAAACCGAAATTAAAAAAAAAACTTTTTGCAGGAGACTGGCCTTGGATAGCTGCTCTTGGATATGAAATTCAAAGTTATAATAAGTCTGTGTCAATTAAATGGCTTTGCGGTGGGACCCTAATTTCTCCATCCCATGTCCTTACAGCAGCTCACTGCGTCTATAATCGCCAGGACTTGATATTAGTACGTCTAGGAGATTTAGATCTCTTGGCGGATAATGACAATGCAAATCCCATTGATGTTTTAATAGATAAACGTATTATACATCCCAATTATAGTGTTACGAGCTATACTAACGATATTGCCATTTTAAAACTAAAAGAAAGTATTCCTCTTTCAGGTAAGAGAACCCAACTTCAAATTACAGATACTAAACAAATTTATAATTTTCAAATGAATTCATGCGAATTTTTTAGGATTATGATATTACTTCGCAATTCTTCAAAGAAATGGTATATTTGCAATAAATAGTTATCACCCAGGCCAAAAATACTGCTGAAGATATGCATGATAAAACTAATCTGCTGCTAATTCAAAATAAGTAGGGTGATAACTCCGAAAAATGAGTCAATTTCGAGATATTCGGATTTTATTATTTTTTAATTAATGTAATAGTCCTCTTACAATTTCAGGTTTTAAAAAACGTCGAATGCAGCATTGTCCAGGAAACCGATTAAAAAGTATGAGTGAGTTTGAGCGCGTCTGTTGTATGTCGCGCTCGATAATGTATTTGCTTCGCGCTACACACTCGGTCATTGTTAGTCCCCCACATTTTTGCATAGAGCTCTTAAAATTAAACGTCAAAACATAGAAAGCAGAGTTGAGTTATACAAGCATTTTAGTTTCAAGACCCACGTCGACCCAATAGCCCTCATGCATATCCAAAAAGTCATAACAAGCTTCCTGCATCAGATCTTCAGGTGCTTCACCCAGTTCAGTTATCTATGTAGGATTAGTCCCAGATATTCACCCAAACCTTCAAATGTCAGCCTTTCATCATTGAATACAGCAGCATCATTTTCGGCACTTTGTATTTTCTCAATAAAATTACCAGGCTGGTATTTTTAAGATTTACCGAGGTTCCTGAGGAGAATAGAAATCAATATCTACCCTAAAAGGGCAGAAGATCTGTTTTTTGGCTATTATTTCCGGAAGAATGCATCGTAGAACAAAAATAAATAGCAGTAAATATATTATGAATAACATTTTCAAGAAAAGAGGTTTCATAGACTTTTGCTACACAGCATGCGTAATAAACTCCAGAGTGAAAGGGGGATGTTTTCTCGTAATTCAAGAAGTGTACTCCCTCGCTTAGTTTTCAACTCATAACAAATAGAACCGTATTTTTTCAGCCTATGACGGACTCAATAAGATGTTCGGGAAAAACTCTTATTCATCCTTAGAAAACAGAGCGACCCAAGTACGACCTCTTTCTGCATTTGTCCCATTCCGGGTACCGAAAATTCAATAACAAATATGGTTCAATTTTTGAAGCCAAGGAGAACTATGTCATCCCTCGAGTACGCAACCGAAGCACTTTTCGAGAATAGAAAGCTCCAGTATATGCGTTATTGTGCATTGTGCCTGGCTCAGAATGTGCATGATACGCTCTGGAACTATTACCGGGAATAGCTTGACTCGAAATGTGCAATAACATGCTAAAGTGGAAATGACACTGTCTTTATCTGCCAAAATGAAACCCTCCGTGCCCGACTTCAATCCAAGTGATTTACGATAAGCAAGCGTTAGCTTACAAGAAATTGTGTCAAAGCCGAGTGTTTCAGCAGCTGCCTCCGCTGTTTTGTACATAAATGCTTCTTTGTGTATTTCTTCGCGCTTCCTAACCATTTTAAGAAGACTGTTCGAACCATTTACGACTATATGTGGTGTACTCGAAACAGTCCTGCTTTAAAGAAATTCGAAATTTAGTATTTCGCGACTACCTTGACGGCGTGAGATATTGAGTCGTGGACTACAAGACTTAAGGTGCATGCTTGTGTTCATGTGCATAGCCTTTCATGTCCCGATATCAAGGGATCTGAGCTCATAGTTCTTCCAAGGAACTACTCCAAATAAATACAGTAATAACGGGGCGGCGGCAATCTTCGTTCCACATACTTTGTTCCTCGCCGACTGTTCGGAAGACCAAATCTGCCGCATAAGACGTTTTTACCTGCTTCGGAGAGTATACTTAATGGCTGTCATATCCCGAATGCGGATCTGCGGCGCGCACATGTGTGTATAGGGCTCGTCAACTTAAAGGTGTCGTATAGCGCTTCCGTTGACGAGCTAAGGGTCTTCGGTGATGCAATTACATTTTCCTTGCTCCAAATAAACCTTGGCGCATGTTTTTAACCAAAATCCATTCCAAGGCCCTTATAGTATTTATTGACAATCTCTACAGCTAGGTGTGGTCATTTAGGATAGCTGTGAAAATATGAGGTGAAAATACGGGCCCAATGCTCGTGGTTTAAAAGAAACTTTTTCCACCAAAAGGTCTTGATACCATCTGTTCCCGGAGCAAAATAGTTCCTTATGCCTCTTAATGATTTTTTCACCTCCTTGTAAATTGTGGGTTGACATTTTTTCTCAGGTTTTATAAGGGCATTACAGAATGACTGCAGAGTCTTGGAAGAGTCGAGATGGGTTAGAGAGAAACTGCTGGTTTTCTCTGAACTAACTATATCCGCTCTAGACTTCTTCTAGCGTCAGATAGTATCCGTATTCTCTCAACAATATGCTGCCTGATTATCAGAAGCTTCAACTTGTTGAGTGTGTGATAACGGATTCGGAGTTCGCGCGCGAATTTTCAAACCTTGACGGTAAACTTCCTGCCGAAGGTTATGTAGTAAATCACACACTGAATGCGGGACGCGTGCTGTCTTGCCCAGCCTATCTTTATTCAGCACAAAGATAGGCTAGGCAGGACAGTACGTTTTTCGCTTTTCATCTGCCAAAGCTCTCGCTGAATTATACACACAACAATTGATAGTCCAGAGGTCCGACTCTTCGTAAAAATCTCAACAAAGTACTTCGTCCAGTTCAGCGAGATTTTCGGGGTTGAGAGAAACCTGAATGTTGATGTTTCTCCGGGTCCTAGAGCACTCATGGCGAACGAAAAACGCGGAATAGTTTCCTTAATCATACATAAAAGTCATGGACTCGGTCATTTCGCTCTTGTACTTCGCTGAGTAACATTAAATAACCTGTGATATAGTGCAAATATGTAATTATAGAAAATCTGTTGGTATTGAACTGCGCTACGATTTGTAATAAGCTGTGTCTACGCGTGTTTACAGGTATCAATTTCAAGTGTATAGTGGATGGCTACGCGATTTATGAAATTTTATTAGTAAAAACGATAAGGCTGCATTTACTACAACTATCTTTGCTGTTGTCATTGTTGTTCCCACGAGCAGACAGGGAAAAGGTTTCGACCATCCTTGTAGAGCCCAGCATGCAAGGATGAGGCTGTTTAGACTGTGAGGGAGCCTGGTATCCCAGAATCTCCGTTTGAGACACTTCACCAAGGTGCCATTCATCTTTCGGCACGGTTGATACACATCCGCTTAGAGGTTATTTCTTCAGAACTATCCCTGGACAAATATCCACGACTGCTTATTAATGATTGTAACCATATTCAGCAGAAACCCTCGGTACATAGACCCTCTATCCGCATACCCGAGGATGCGTT
>NC_046666.1:116906285-116914506 GCF_010883055.1 Belonocnema kinseyi | reverse complement strand
CAAACATAGTTGTAGTAAGTGCGGTTCAAAACAACAGAGCGCGCAGGGCTCCCGACAATGGGTCGGCCAACAATGCCGACCAATCTAGAGCTGGGGGAGCCATTGAAAATGGGTTCAATGCGATGGATCAGCGGGATCTCGCGACCTTTGGGTGGACGGAGCAACTGAATCACGACTTGCTAGAGTGCTGGGATGCGAGTGTGGCCCGTGAACGGGGTTACATGTGACGGCTGCATGCCTACTCTACCACAGCTAGAACAAGCCGGCAACAAAGAAAGAGATGTGACACTAAGACCAACCGCGGGTAGGCATCCAATAGATGAAGAGCGATGCTTTACGACCCGGAGAAACATCAACACCAAGGTTTCTCTCAAGCCTAAAGATCTGGCTGAAATGGATGACGAGCTTCTTAGACATTTTTCCAGTGAATCCGACCTCGGGGCTATCAATTATTGTGTGTATAATGCAGCGAGAGCTTTGGCCAATGCGAACCGCAAAACAAAACCAACAGGATGAGGTAGAAAAGAGAAAATTGAGAAAGATAGACAAGAATTTAGATTAACAGAGATAGAAAAAGAATCATGGAAATAGATAAAGGATATCATGAGATAGAGAAGATAGGATTGAAAATGATAGTTTAAATAATGTATCTCATACACAAATCCCAAATAAAATTGCTGAAACTTTAGCATTAGGGAATGAGCATGGTCTTCATTATAATGTCAAAAAAATTCTAAAAACAACAGTTCGATTGCTAATTTAAAAAATTGTATTAAATCATTTGTATTGCATTTAATTAAATTATAATAATTTTTTTTATAGTAACATAAGTAAAATCGTTAAACCTATTCAAAATTTTGAAAATGAACATGAAGAGCTAGTTTTTTTTAAAAGCTGATAAGGGAAATAAACTGCCATTGCAAATCACACTGATTATACAACAACTCTTAAAAATATGTTAAAAAGCAATATTCTCTTCAAAAATATTAGAACTAGTCTCGTTCCAACTCTCGAGAAAAAATGCAATAGTATTATTATCAGATGGGAAAAGAAATAGTATGTTGCAGTACAAGGGATGAAACACAGAGAATGCAACGAGTGTGAAGTTTGATGCCCGAGCGAAGCGAGGGCTGCCTTCACACTAGTTGCGATCGTTGTGTTACATTCCTAGTAATGCATATTATTTTTGATAGGAAATCTATTGAAAGTTCGAGTTTAGGTACCTGTAGACCCTACCTACCTACGTGTCTACTCTAGAACTGAAAAAAAATGTTCCAACCCTAGGGATGTAAACACAGTGTTTCAGCCTGCTCTACACGTACCGAGACTCGAAGACAAAATGTTCCAACCCTCGGGATGCAAACACCGTGTTTCAACCCGCCTTATAGGTATCGAAACTCGAAGTTTCAATAGATGCGCCATGAAAAGACTTATAAATGTTTACATATCATATAGATTAAAAAGACATAATAGTATTGTTCCTAAGGCATCTGCGCTCCCAAAAGTTAATAAATTATGTTGAAAATGGCTTTTAATTGCTTCCGCAGTTGGTTTTCCTACTTATAATTCAGTGTAGTGCATTTTCAATTGTTTAAAATCAGATTCTGGGAAAAATCGCGCGTTTGTAAAGAATATTCAGGACTTGAATAAAAAGCTTAAAAATATTAAAGTTCCTAACCGAATTATCATTTACCGCTGGTAAGTTCTGAGTGTCTCATGGATTTCGCCATTTTTGTGCGCACCGTTCCAACAGCCTTAACATCTGAATTCATAGCATTTTATTGGACCGTATGGCCAAAGTAATAAAATCTATTTGAAGAACAACTTCGTTATTGATACGATGGTCGAAGAAAGTTCACAACTAACGGGAACACTTAAGTTAAGTTGTGTTGCGTTAAGCAAAATTTCGTTAGGTTCTTTTAAGTTAGATTCATTTGTAGGTTAAAATCGAGTTAACTTATTAAATATAGCACACATTTAAGATTGAGAACCGTACGCTTACATAGCTACACGTGTGGTTGAAATTCATTCGGCTAGGTTATGTTAGGTCAGGTTTTTTGAGGTTAGAATAGGTTTGACCTCTTTTCAGGTTAAGCCCAAGCTGATTCAAACGGTACAGCAAACACAACGGGACAACACAATCAGTTTAATTGTGTTTCGTGAGGTTAGGTTAGGTAAGGATAGGTTATATTTATTTCTAGGTTAGGCTTGAGTTGACCCATTCGATGTAGCACACATTTGTTACTGTGAAAATATGCTTCCAGAGATTTACGTGTAGTTCATTAAATTTCTGTTAATTCAGGTTAGTTGAGGTCAGGTTCTGTTGGGTAAAGTTATGTTAAATAAGTTGATATCAGGCAAGGGTTGATCCTTCACAGTTGTCGACATGTTTTTGAAGTGAAAATTTGCATCACTGGCATTATTTTGAAATTTATTTGCCTCCGTGCATGATTTTTCGTTATTTTTTGAGGTTATGGCTCAACCATGACGTGATGGGTGATTTTTGATACTGAATTTGAATTCAACGCCCCAAAATCCATAGGAATACGTGTGTCTTGTTACCAGATCCGCACACTTTTTTATTTTGTGTGGCTGTGTTATTTGATAGAAAATTAATTTATTTGTTTTCGATTCTGATTTTTTTTAATGGAAAGAATTTTTAAATCAAATTTTTTAAATTGAATTTAAGATATTAAAAATTGAAAAATAATTGATTTTAGAAGATGATTCTGAATCCGTTTAAAATTAAAGAATTAATAGATATTAGTTTCTTAAATTATTTTCAATTATGACTTTAAATATTATTTCAGTCTAAAAAAATTTTATTTTTAACCCATTCAATTTGAAATTTTTAAATTAAAATTAGAAAATTTCCTTAATTATTAGTAATATTTGACCGTTTATTTAAAACTATCCATTATAAACAACTATTAAAAACTATACAAATTTGAACAGAATGCTTCGAAATAGAAAGCCTTGAATTGTTAAAATTGTAACGAGCTAAATTTTAACTTTGAACGCTACAGTTTTAATTTTAAAAAAGATTCAAAATTAATTTAAAATTTGAAATTATTTAAAATGATTTGAAACACGGTGTAGATTTTTGCAGATTAACAAAAACTAAGCTTTTTGAGTATTTTAAAATATTTAAAAAGAATAAAAAAATTGTTGTGATTGCTAAGAAAAGTGAAAATGATTTCTTAATTTGAAAAATTAATTTTCAGAGAGTATTCTAAAAGATTTTAAAAATTTTTAAAAAGTAAGAATCAGGGCGATTTTAAGGCAACTTTTTTATTTTGCAGTTTTTTTTAATGTTAGGAAAGGAATCTAATTAACAAAATATATCAATTTTCAACTTAAAAGTTTACTTTTTACCAAAAAAAAATTAATTTTCTATCAAATAATTGGTGTTTAAACTGTTTATGTTTATCTTATATAAAATAATTTTATTTATTTTTATTTTGTTAGAGGCGAGGAGCACTTCTTTTTATTTCTTTATTCCAAAATTTTTTGTAGGTAGTTTCCGGTCGTTTTTTATGCCTTTCAGGCTTTTTCCACCGAGCCCCAAAATGGCTTACGGCTCAAAATGTTTGTTTTTCTTTCATTACATAACCTTCCTCCCAATTTAGTAATTTAAGTTTTCGAACTTTTTAGTTTATCAATGGATCAATTGCAGGTTCTCTGTTCTACTTGGATAATTTTTTGACAATACATGTAAAAATGGATGTACTGACAACATTACCAAAACATTTTTTCCGCGAAATTGGTAAAACACATTTCAAAGCTTTATTTCTTTTTTCCCAACAGGTGCAATTAAGATTTTTTAAATTCTAATTTCATATTAATAATAGTTACATGATATACATTTTAAAAAATTAACCAATTCCCAAAAAACTATATATTTTTATAAAGATTTTTCCTTATATTTTGCAAAGTAAATAATTACTACACCTGTTTAAGAAAACGATAAGGTGTGTTGTCCAGAAATTATCCACATATTTATTTAAAGTGTTTTTCTTTTAAACCATTGATATAAATATTTATAGATAGATAACACAGATAGATGTTTAGTACAAATATTTTTCTTTCTAGTTTAAATAATGTCACTCACTAAAGAAAACCTTGGACAATTTTTTGATCATTCACTTTATCATTTTATCAGTTTTTAAAATTCAAATAATCACAACATTTTCAAAATCTCGTTTGTTTAAAAACTTAATTATTTGGTTAAAAAATTAATTTTTTTGTTGAAAATGTAACTATTTTGTAAAAAAGTCCTCTTTTCCATTAAAAGTTCAACTACTTTGTTAAAATTTATTTATTTTCGTATTTGAAGGTTCATCTCTTCCGTTGAAAATTTAACTATTCTGATGAAAATATGTTTTACGTGTTGATGAAAATACATTTTTTGTAACTGACAATTAATCTATACCATTTTTGGTTTAAAAAATCATGTATTTTGTTAAAAATTCGTCTTTCTTTGTAAAAATTAAACTTTTTTATGGAAAATTTATACTTTTTGGTTAAAAATTAAATTTTTCGGTTGAAATGTCAACTGTAAATATTTGTTGGTTGCAAAGTTATCAACCTCTTAACGATTTAATTCTATTTTTTATTGCACAAGTTACTTACAGAATCTGAATTCAACAATATGATGCAAGTATATTATTAAAAATTAAAATCATAATTTTTGGGTGGAAAATTCGATTATTCACTTAAAGTTGAACTACTTATTATAAAATTTTTTTTTCTTATTAAGGATTCATAATTATAGTTGAATTTTCAACTATGAATATGAATCCTTAATAAGAAAAAATTTTCAACCATAAAGTATAAATTTGCCATAAAACAATTTAATTTCTTCAAAGAAAGACGAATTTTTAACGAAATACATGATTTTTTTAAACAAAAATGGTATAGATGAATTGTCAGTTTCAAAAATGTATTTTCAACAACACATGAAACATATTTTCATCAGAATAGTTAAATTTTCAACGGAAGAGATAAACCTTCAAATACAAAAATAAATAAATGTTAACAAAGTAGTTGAACTTTTGATAGAAAAGAGGACTTTATCTACAAAATAGTTACACTTTCAACAAAAGAATTAATTTTGCAACCAAATAATTGAGTTCTTAATCAAACGAGATTTTGACAATGTTGTGCATATTTGAATTTTAATAACTCATAAAATGATAACATGAATGATAAAAAAATTGTCCAAGTTTTTCTGTAGTGTGTGATATAGTTTAAACTAAAAAGAAGAATATTTGTACTATAAATCTATCTGTGTTACCTTTCTATAAATATTTATATCAATAGTTTAAAAGAAAAACACTTTAAACAAATATGTGGATAATTTCTTGACAACGCACCTTATCGTTTTTTTAAACAGATATAGTAATTATTTACTTTGCAAAATATAAGGAAAAATCTTTATAAACATATATTATTTTTTGGGAATTGGTTAAGTTTTTAAAAGGTATATAATGTAACTATTATTGCTATGAAATTAGAACTTAAAAAGTCTTAATTACACCTGTTAGGAAAAAGAAATGAAACTTTGAAATGTGTTTTACCAATTTCGGGGAAAAAAAGTTTTTGTAATGTTGTGAGTACATACATTTTTACATGTATTGTCAAAAAATTATCCAAGTAGAGTAGAGAACCTGCAATTGATCCATTGACAAACTACAAACTTTGAAAACTGCAATTACTAAACTGGAAGGAAGGTTATGTAATAAAAGAAAAATTAAAATTTTGAGCCCCTCGCCTCTAACAAACTAAAAATAAATAAAATCATTTTATATAATATAAACAGAAAAAGTTAAAAAACCAATTATTTCATAGAAAATTAATTAATTTTGTTAAAAAGTCAACTTTCGGGTTGAAAATTGATATATTCTGTTAATTAGATTTTTTTCTTAGCATTAAAAAAACTGCAAAATAAAAAAGTTGTCTTAAAATCGTCCTGATTCTTTTTTTTATTTTCAAAATCTTATTAAATACTCACTTAAAATTATATTTTCAAATTAAAAAATCATTTTCAATTTTCTTAGCAATCACAACAATATTTTTATTCTTTTTAAATATTTCAAAATACTCAAAAAGCTTAATGTTTTTAATCTGCAAAAATCTACACCGGTTTCTAAATCATTTGAAATATTTTCAAGTTTTAAATTCATTTTGGATCTTTTTTAAATTAAAATTGTAGCGTTCAAAGTTAAAATTTAGCTCATGACAATTTTAACAATTCCAGGCTTTCTATTTCGAAGCATTCTGTTCAAATTTGTATAGTTTTAATAGTTGCTTATAATGGATTGTTTTAAATAAACGGTCAAATATTGCTAATAATTAACGAAATTTTCTTATTTTAATTAAAAAATTTCAAATTGAATGGATAAAAAATAAAATTTTTTCAGACTGACATAATATTCGAAGTCATAATTGAAAATAATTTTAAAAACTAATATCCATGAATTCTTTAATTTAGAACGTATTCAGAATCATCTTCTAAAATCAATTATTTTTCATTTTTAGTACCTTAAATTCAATTTCAAAAATTTGATTTAAAAATTCTTTCAATTAAAAAAAATCATAATCGAAAACAAATAAATTAATTTTCTATCAAATAATTGCTGTTTACATGACTTACATGAATTTTCAACTAAATTATTTAATTTTAATGTCAAAAAGACCGGTTACGTACAAAAGAGTTGAATTTTTCAAGCGAAAAATATGAGTTTTCAATCAAAGAGTGAAACTTTCAACAAAAGCCTCGTGCACCCTAAGAACACGGAGTGACCCAAGGTCAACCACCTTCTGCATTTCTGCCGCAAGTGTTCTAGCATATTGTTGACACGCGGTGATGCTTTTTAGGCTATTAGCAAGTGAAAGCTTGGCATCTCCAAGAGCGCCGATGATAAGGACGATCAGTTTAACAGAATATTTCGGGTACAGTCGTTGCAACTCCCTTATAAGGTCTCGAAACCTCTCTTTCTTTTCATTCTCCTTGGTTATGATGTTTTTGTCAGATGGTGCCGAAAATTCGATAACAAACATGGTTCGCTTCTCGAAGTCAAGAAGAACCATGCCAGGCCTCGAGTGAGCAACAGAAACAATTGTCGAGAATATAAAGTTCCAGTATATGCGGCACTTCCCATTCTCGACAATTGACTCAATTTCCCTAGGAGTCGTTCCCGCGTGTGTTGGACAACTAGATAGTATGTAAGCTAATTGCTCGGAGTATGCATGGCACGCCCTGCAGCTATCATCGGGAATGTCTTGATCAAAATGTGGTGACGGTATGTTAAGGTGGAAATGACACCATCTTGGCATGCAAAAATGAAACCCTCTGTACCAGACTTCAATCCAGGCGATTTAAGGAAAGCAAACGTTAGCTCACAAGACATTAACTGATCCTTCACATTTCTGTGGAAGATACCGTGCATCCTCTTATCGAGGAGCTGTTCACGAAACTTTTTCTCTTGTGCTTTCTTAATCCGGGCTTTCAGGAGTGAGTACTCGAGATAGATAACATTTTATGCATTTTGCTTACCCCTAATACTGAAGTCAAGTCCGAGTGTTTCAGCAGCCTCCTCCGCTGCTTTGTACAGAAATGTTCCTTTGCCCACTACTTCGTGATTCCTGACCATTTTAAGAAGAGGGTCTCTTCCATTTGCAACTCTATGTGCTGTACCCAGAATAATACTGTTGTAAAGACATTCAAGACTCAATATTCCGCGACCCCCTTGACGGCGTGAGATGTACAGTCACGGAACGAAAGACTTAAAATGCATGCTTTTGTTCATGTGCATAACCTTTCTTGCCCCGATATCAAGAGATCTAAGCTGGTTCTTCGTCCATGGAACTACTCCAAATGAATAGAGTAGTACCGGGACGGCAAGGATGTTCGTTGCAGATACTTTGTTCCTCGCCGACAGTTCGGAAGACCAAATCTGTCGGATGAGACGTTTGTATCTGCTTCGGAGAGTATCCTTTATAGACGTCACATCCTGAATGCCGCTGTGTGGCACGCCCAGGTATGTATAAGTCTCTCCAGCGCAAAGGTGTCGTATGGCGCTTCTATCAACGAGCTCAGGATCTTCAGGGATCTTCAGTTCTGATTCCTCTAGAATCAAACCGAAGGGCCTATGACAAAGCCACCGAACGCGTCCTCGGGTTGCGGATAGAGGGTCCCTGTACCAAGGGTTTCTGCTGA
>NC_046666.1:116901638-116906185 GCF_010883055.1 Belonocnema kinseyi | reverse complement strand
AAAATTAAAATTCGAAAATTTTTTCTAAAGCCTCCAGGGGACTTCGTTTTCGCACGAAAAAATTTTATGTGCCCTTATTGCATCCGGACCCACAATTGCCCGTGACTGCCTATTTATTTTTGTAAACATATTCAGCAGAAACCCTTGGTACAGGAAACCTCTATCCGCAATCCGAGGACGCGCTCGGTTGGTTTGACATAGGGCCTTCCAATATAATATATTTGTAAGTATGTGCAGCTCAAATAGAAATAAAACCCTGTTGAAAACATCTAACCCTAAATTATACCCTAAATCCGACGGTACTTCGGGCTCTGAAATTGAATTATTATTTACGGCCAGATTTAGGGTCCGATTGACGCTCTGATATCGCGAATTCAGCTTGAATTTATATTTAAGGAACCTGTATTATAGTCTGAAAATAACATGAATTCTTAACGTCTTTTTAGACTAGATGGAGTTATGAATTAAACAAAAATTCAATTAACTTTTTTCTTAAATAAGATCTTCCCTTTTCTCGGCTGAGAGTCAAACAACAGAATTTCTAATTTCCGGTCGGGTGAGTTTCCATTAAGCTACTGAGAAGATCGAGCAAAGAATACTTTTTTCAGAAATACACGCAATATTTTTCAAAGTGTTAAGTATTATATTTTTCAAGAAATCTGTATTATCATTAGAGAAAACAACAGAAAATGTTTAGGTCTTTTCAGACTTCATCGACCTATGAATCGGAAGCTCTGTCTTTTTATTCCGAGCGGAGCGAAAAAGATCATTTTTCTGTTCAAAAATTTTAATTTATAGCACCATCTAGTCTCAAAAGATGTTAAGAATTTCTGTTATTCTCTGGTGATAATAAAGATTCCTTAAAACATTTGGATACATAAAACCTGGCGAAATAATGTGTGCATTTTTTTAAAAAGGATTCTTCAAAATAATCTTAGTTAACTTCGTAAAGAAATTGTGTGTATTATTTAAAAAATATCCTTATTCTCAATATGTTTATGTGTATTGTTTAAACGATTAATAATTATTATAAATTTACAAAAGTATTGTGGGAAATTATCATCGAAATACATTCTTAGTTTATTCCGTAAACAAATGATGCCTCTTAGTTGAAAAATAGCCAAACTATAAATATTTTAATAAACTTTCTAAATAATTAATAATTGTTAATTTCCAAAGCATAAGAGAAAATAAACCCTCGAATAGATATTTTTAGTTAATTATGTTCAAAAATGTAGCCTACTCGTAGGGAGAAAACCAAATTCTTCATTTTTTATTGAAATTGTTTCAATAATTAATAGTTCTTGTAAATTTAAAACCCAACATGGAAAAGAGTCTTCCGATAGACATTTTAAGTTGACTCCATAAACAACTTCACTTGTAGAAAGAAGTCTAAACTCTTAATTTCGCAATTAAAATTCTTTAAATAATTAATAGTTCTTGTAAATTTGCCAAGCAACATAGAAAGCAGTCATCGGAAGACATTCTTAGTTGACTTCAAAAACAAATTGCCTCGTAGGATAAAGGCCAAACTTTTAATTTTTCAATTAAAATTGTTAAAATAATTAATAGTTCGTGTAAATGTGAAAAACAACATAAAAAAGAGTCATTGTATAGACAATCTTACTTGAATTCGTGAAAAAATTAACTCGTAGAAAAAAGGTTGAACTCTTATTTTTAAATTGAAATCCTTGAAATAAATAATAGTTCTTGAGTAGTAGTTGACTCCGTCAAAAAATTGACTTGTAGAAAAAAAGCCAAACTTTGAAGTTTTTAATTAAAATTCTTTAAATACTTAATAGTTCTTGTAAATTTTCAAAGCAACAGAGAAAAGCGTCATTGTATAGAAATTCTTATTAGACTTTGTAAAAAAATTTTCTCGTAGAAAAAAAGTGAAACTATTCTTTTTAAATTGAAATTTTTCAAATGAATAATAGTTCTTGTAAATTTGCATAGCAACATAGAAAAGAGTCATCCTATAGACATTCTTAGTTGATTTAAAAAACAAATTGACTCGTAGGATACAGGCCGAACTTATAATTTTTTCACTAAAATGTTTTAAATACTTAATAGTTCTTGTAAATTTGAAAAGCATCAAAGAAAATAATCATCGGATAGACATTCTTAGTTTACTAAAAAACAAACCGGCTCTTTGAAAAGATCGGTTTTAGTTTTTTTATTAAAACTGTTTAAATAGTTAATAATTTGTGTGAATTTGCAAAGCAATATAAAAATGAGTCATCGTATACGCATTCTTAGTTGATTTCGAAAACGAATTGGCTCGTAGGATAAAGGTTAAACTTTAATTTTTTTAATTAAAGTTGTTTAAATAATCAATCGTTCTTGTAAATTTGAAAAGCAGCATAAAAAAGAGTCATTGTATAAACATTATGACTTGACTTCGTAAAAAATTAACTCGTAGAAAAAAGGTTAGGCTCTTTCTTAGTTGACTCCGTCAAAAAATTGACTCGTATCAAAACGGTGAATTTCTTAGTTTTTAAATTGAAATTATTTAAATGAATTATAGTTTACGTGCATTTCCATAGCAAAATAGAAAAGAGTAATCAGGTAGACATTCTTAGTTAACTTCGTATTCTTGAAAAAAGCCATTCATGAAAAATCTTTAAATAATTACAATGTTTGAAGATTAACATTAAATCAATGTTAAAAAAACATATATGAGCTCCACTCGAATTCGGCACGATCGCTAGGAATGTTTACATCCATTATGTAAACAGCTCCCTCGAATGTGCCTTGATGCCTTAGAGCTAGCTGTGAATGAAATGAAATTCAAAATTGTACAATTCAAACTCCTGGCTCGACTTGTATTCCTAGCATTTACCGGCGCCAAACGGATTACATCAGGGCTATAGCGCACTTCGGTGGAAATGCCTTGGCTTCATAATACGGAGCTCTGTTCTTAACCTAAAAATGATTCTAGATCACATTTCGGTGCGCATGCATTGTCTTCACAGTAGATTCCGCTGATCTCGATTCTGATCTAGAGTCTGATCTCGATTCTAAAGAATAGGCGGCGCGTTTGAATCCAACCAATAAGTGAAGAGGTAATGTGGCTTGAGACTTCGAGATATAATTGCAGCCTCCTTTTTATGACAGGAATTTACGATGCCCTCGAACAGTTTTAATATTACGTCTTGAGGTTGGAGTCTTTTTTGAATTCGATTCCTTTCTTAAAATTGCTTGATGTAAGTTTGACAGTCCGTTACCTTAACTCATTAAAATATCTTCTATGGAGGCAGATAATTTAGTTTAATATTGGGATAAATAATTAATTTACTTATTTTTTATTATAAGTAGCCTTAAAAAAACTGATGTACACGGCAAATCCTGTTTACGGGTAGGCAATGGAATTTTCAAATGAGATATAAATAAGAAACCTTCCTTATCTGGCCATTACAATTGCCGCGAATAAATAGTAAGAATACTATTTACGGGTTATTCGAAGTATAAAGGAATTACATGAGAAGAAACACTGACATAGAAAGAAAATTTTAACAAGAAAGCTTATTGACTCAACTTCGAGCTGTCATTTAGTTAATATGGATGATTGACAGCTGGTTACAGCATCCATCGTGCCAGTCTCAGAATGTAGTCAATTTTGTAGAAAAATGGAAAAAAGGAAGCAGTAAAAGTGAGATGAAACGTAAAGTCGCTGCTTGAGAATATGCATTCGCTTGCATGGCCATTCTTCTTCGCATTTGAGAGTATGTAGGTTGTGTAGGTTTAACTCGGCTGCATGAATGCACACTCCCCCAGTGATCGCAGATTTGAAACGACGTTCACTCCAATACTATCACAGGTCTTGTCCGTGTGAAATATAGTAGGAGACGATGTACAGGACTGGGTTGCGCGCGCATCACATTTCTCCTCTTCTGAATTTTAAAAGTCGAAGGTGCACGATTGCCGGTCGGAACACTTCGGAGGTTCTATATATGTAAAGGAATTAATACGACGATCTCGCAAAAGCCTCGTGGGCCCTAAGAACACGGAGCGACCCAAGGACAACCGCCTTCTCCATTTTTCCCGCAAGTGTTCTAGCATATTGTTGACACGCAGGGATGCTTTTTAGGCTATTAGCAAGTGAAAGCTTGGCACCTCCAAGAGCGCCGATGATAAGAGCAACAGAAACAATTGTCGAAAATATAAAGTTCCAGTATATACGGCACTTCTCATTCTCGACACTTGACTCAATTACCCTAGGAGCATTTAGAGGAGCGATATTAAGGTGAATGCCGTAGGAGTGACAGAGATGGTAATAAAGTACTCTTAGTGCCGCATTGTGCCTTTGAATGTAGGCTGTTCCCGCGTGTGTTGGACAACTAGATAACTCTATGTGCTGTACCCAGAATAATCCTGTTGTAAAGACATTCAAGACTCAATATTCCGCGACCCCCTTGACGGCGTGAGATGTACAGTCGCGGAAAGGACGACTTAAGATGCATGCTTTTGTTCATGTGCATAACCTTTCTTGTCCCGATATCAAGAGATCTGAGCTCGTTCTTTGTCCATGGAACTACTCCAAATGA
>NC_046666.1:116897138-116901538 GCF_010883055.1 Belonocnema kinseyi | reverse complement strand
CAAAAAAGTAAGTTTTTTGGCTTTAATTTTTAAACTAAAAAAGTTACAACTTTTTGTCTTCAGAAAAAAAGATGCGCAATCAAATTTTACATCCATATATATTTTTGAAAATTAAAATTCGAAAATTTTTTCTAAAGCCTCCAGGGGACTTCGTTTTCGCACGAAAAAATTTTAGGTGCCCTTATTGCATCCGGACCCACAATTGTCGATGGTGTGAAAACCGTGCCGAAAGCTGAACTATGGGTCAGCCAACAATGTCGACCACTCTAGAGCGAGGAAAAATAATGAAGATGGATTCAATGCGATAGATCGACGGAATATCGGGACTTTTAGGTGGACGAAGCGACTGAATCGCGACTTGCTAGAGTGATACGATGTGAGTGTGGCCTCTGAACGGAGTTACATGGCACGACTGCATGCTCTGTGGTGCGAGCTATGTGCGAGCTATGTAAGCGGAACGCCTACTCGACCACAGCCAGAACAAGCCGGCAACACAGAAAGAAAGACGACAAGTTTCTCTCAAGCCTAAAGATCTCGCTAAAATGGATGACGAGCTTCGTGGACATTTATCTGAAGAATCCGACCTCTGGACTATCAATTGTTGTGTATATGATGCACCGAGAGTTTTAGCCGATGTGAACCGTAAAACAAAACCAACGGTTGATCATAATACAAAAAGACGAATGCATCAACTTGCTATAAAGATAGTCTGGGCGAGACAGTACGCGTCCTGCATTCAGTGTGTGATTGACTACATCATCTTTGGCAGGAATTTTACCGCCTAGGTTTGAAATTTCGCGCGCGAATTCCAGACCCGTTATCACACACTTAACAGGTCAAAGCTGCTGACCATCAGGCAGCATATTGTTGAGAGAATACGGATACTATCTGGCGCTAAGAGAAGCTTAGAGCGGAGAGAGAGATAGAGAGAGTATTTTGGAGAGAAGTCTACGAAGTGCAGCATAGACTGGACGAAGACTCAGAGAACATAAATAGCTTCAAGGAGCTGTGTGATGCCCTTGAAACACCTGATGAAGAGTTCTCACCCATCACTATCGAGAAGGTTAAAAAAATTATTTAAAGGGATGAAGAATTATTCCACTCCGGGACCATATGGTATCAAGGCCTGCTGGTGGAAGAGGTTTCCTTCAGCCAATTTCGGAGTGATTGGTGGAAGAGCGCACAATAATCCTGCCGAAAATAGGCAAATTAGCTGACCCGAAGAATTACATGCCAATCACTTTTCTGAACCCACTGTATAAGGTATTCACAGCTTTCCTAAATAATAGGATTGTTCGGGCAATCGAACCTGTGTGGAAAGAAATGTATGAACAACGCAAATCAAAGATAGGCGTAGCAACAACTCAGGAGCACCTAATCATCTATTGATGTATCTGCAAAGATGCAGCATCCTACCCTTTTTCGGTATCTGAATATGAATCTCATATTGGTTTTTGAAAAAAATTCCGGTTACAAAATGGTGAAAAACTCTCACAAATTCTGATTTTTTTATAAAAAAGGATCACTTAGAGATTTTTGGGTGCGCTGATTACGAATCTGATATTTGTTTTTGAGAAAAAATAATGCAGGTTACAAAATGGCAGAGGATTCTCATAAACTTTGATTTTGACTAATTCAAATAATTTCACTCGGATTAAACAAATTCGCGGTTTTTTGTCTCCATGATCACAGAGAAAAAACTGAAGATAAACTTTACATCGATTTCCGGCGGAAAATTCTTTGAAACAAAAATTAACTTCACAGGATAAACTTTACACAAATATTGGTTAAACTTTCTTTTGTTTTCCATGTTAAACACATGTATTTTGAAATTCGCGAAGTTGGACAATAAAAACTTTATCGCTCTAAAAAAATTTCTGCAACAAATGTTATTCTTAACTTTTTCTGTGCAGTATCTAGAAAAGTAACGTTTTTAAAATTTTATAAGAGTTAGGTTATTTCATTGAAAATTCGTCTACATTTAAAATATTTACAATATTTAATAATATTTAAAATTATTTGATGAAATAATGTTATCAATATCCGATTATTTACTATCCTTATATCTTATACAGGGTGTCTAAAAAGTCCCGGAACAGTTGGATATTTCCTCAGGTAATATATTTTTAAAAAAAGTGAACGTCATGCCTAAAGTAAATATCAACGAGGAATTCAATAGTGACCTTCATTTTGATCTTAAAGTTGACCTTCGTGGCTTTTTGAAGGTCAGCATTGTTTTTTCAATTCGAAACACCCTTTTTTTACATCTGCAATCGATAGAGCGGAAAATTCTACATTCAGGTACGTACCTAAGTCATAGGTCAATTGTAACGGTCAAGGTCAGTTAGAGGTTATTTCAAATGAACAAATTTTCCAAGAGCTCAGTGCAATTCCTGAAGTAAATTTCAACGAGAAATTTATTGGTGAGCTCTGCATTGATCTTGGTTACAGCGTTTTGAATATTGTAAAATCATAAGGAAATTTTTCATTAAAAGTTCCAGGTATTCTGGTGAGAGTTCTGTTCCTCCCCAAAGAGTTATACAGTCCTATAACGTTTTGCGATACCTAAGTCAATACCTAAGGCGATACCATAAGTCCTATACCGTTTTTCCATACGAATATTAGGAATCGAAACTAAATTTAAGTATTACGAGTAGATATTTACTATCTTTCGCCAAGAGATTATTATGGCGCAAGCTAAACTTTCGGAATGAGAGAGGGTATCTGTATTAATTTTGCGTGGTTGGGGAGATCGAGCTCGATCTTATGATCAAGTTCGTTTGCTTTTTATTCGCACTTTTCGTAATGGAGAAGGGTTAAATCCTGTCCCAAAATCAACAATTGAAAGAACGGTAAGGCGCTTTATGAATCATGGATCTATCAAGGAACTTAGAGAACTGGTCGGCCTCTGGAGTATCTGAGGAGATGTAGATGGACATAGCCCAAGCATTTGTTGAAAACCCACACCTCAGTTTACGTAGAGCCAGTGATGAGCGTGACGTTGCTCCTGAAACAGTGCGAAATATTGTAAAAAGCATTAATTTCCATCCTTACAAAGTTCATCTGGTACAAGAGCTCAATGAAGACGATCCTGATCGTCGAGTTGAATTTTGTGAAATTATGATGGACAGAATTTATAGAGATCCTCTTTTCTTGTGCAATACAGTATTTTCAGATGAATCTACTTTCACTGTAAACGGTGAAGTTAACAGGCAAAATTGTAGATATTGGTCCGATACATATCCTGATTAGATGTTGGAGAGTCACACACAATATCCACAAAAGATAAATGTTTGGCCCGGTATCTTGAATGATACATTGATAGGCCCTTTCTTCATCGATTGTAATCTCAATGCCCGTGCATATGAAGAGCTTCTCAGCACCCAAATTGTACCAAGAATAGGGGAGATTACAGGCAATAATTTTCAAAATATTTGGTTCCAGCAGGACGGAGCAGCGGCTTATTACGGTAGGGAGGTTCGAGCATATTTGGATACTCAGTTCCCTCAAAGGTGGATTGGAAGAAGGGGTGAAATCGAGTAGCTTGCTAGATCTCCTGATCTGACGCCTCTCGACTATTTTCTTTGGGGTTATTTAAAGAGCAAAGTATACTCAACGCAACCACAAAGCTTAGGCGAATTGCACAATCGGATTCTGCAACAGGTGACTTTGATTGATAGGGAGATGAATTGTAATGCTGTAATTCATTTTTACAATCGCATAGCTTTTTGTCAAGAAGCTTAAGGTTTTCAGTTCGAACATTTTCACTGAAGCGTGAAAGGCAAGGGTACTCACGCTAATCAAGCACCCCGAAACGAGAGAGGCAAGGGGACTCACGCTAATCAAGCACCCCAAAGGGAACAGAATTTACTACGTCCACGTCGTTGCTCCTGTGTAATGCTAAACGTAAACGTTAACTGCTTGGAAAAAATCTTTGAAAAAACCTTGAAGATCATCACCAAGATCAATACAGAGCTTACCAATGAATTGCTCGTTGAAATTTACTTCAGGAATTGTACCGACCTCTTTGAAAACTTTGTTAATTTCAAATAACCTCTAACTGACATTGAACGTTACAATTGACCTATGACATGGGCACGTACCTGAACGTAGAATTTTCCGCTCTATCGATTGCAGATGTAAAAAAGGGTGTTTCCATTTAAAAAAACAAAGTTGACCTTCAAAAAGCCATAAAGGTCAACTTAAATGTCAAAATGAAGGTCACCATTGAATTCATCGGTGAAATTTACTTCAGGAATTACACTGACCTTGAACGTTAAAATTGACTTATGACTTGGGTACAGTCTGTCAAGTTAAAGCGTGGGTGGCTTTACTCGCAGTCGGTAAGGTGTATCGACATGATTTTGGTGTAAAAATATTAAGAAGAGCTCCCTCTTTCA
>NC_046666.1:116888877-116897038 GCF_010883055.1 Belonocnema kinseyi | reverse complement strand
GAATGTTAAATCAAAAAGCATGAAAGAGGGAGCTCTTCTTAATATTTTGACACCAAAATCATGTCGATACACCTTACCGACTGCGAGTAAAGCCACCCACATCTTGCGCTCTATCGATTGCAGATTTAAAAAGGTGGTTTCCATTTACAAAAACAAAGTTGACCTTCAAAAAGCCATGAAGGCCAACTTCAAGGTCAAAATGAATGTCACCATTAAATTCCTCGTTAAAATTTACTTCAGGAATGACCATCACTTTTTAAAAAAATATTTTACCTGAGGAAATATCCAACCGTCCCGGGACTTTCTAGACATCCTGTATATCACTGAATCTTTATTTAATAGTATAAAATATGACACATTTTTCTTGAATATTAAGACGATATTTTGTTATCGTTTAACCAGTACGTTTCTTTAATGAACAGCTGTCTGTTTATACAATTAGTTGAAGCTAGTAGAACAGTGAAACAACACAAGTTTATGATGTTACGGTATGAATAATGAGTACTGCACAATGAGCCTTTCAAAGCGCATATGTACAATCTATCTGAAATAATGTCTTAAGACCAAACTGGCAAACTTGGGCAGCTAATTTTTTAAATATGTTTCACGTGAATGTGTAATTTTCCATTGAGAATTGAAAACAGGGCCCGAACTACCTAGACTTTTTTCTATACTGCATTTTCATTAATTAATCTATGTTTTTTTACTAGAATTGACCACTCCATTAAAAAATAATGTACTTTTGAAAAACTGTTTTTATTACTCCTGACGTGCACGCGTTTCGATGCGTTCGACGTGTGCATACAAGAAAGGAAGAAACAGACTTAGACGAGCACGTGTTCCTAGATATTTTTCCCGAACGATTCTAGGGTTATCACTGTACTTATTTGGATCTTTGAATGTATTTAGAAAATTTCTTTTGCATTATGACCAACTTTTTAGGATTTTTGAACACTGTGCAGCGTGGCCTATCGATTACCGGAAAGCTTTCGATACGTCCTCCCATAGACTTATCATCTGTCTTTTGGAAAGCTTAAAGTTTCATCCGCAAATCGTTAGGTGCACAGAGACATTGGTGCCGCTTTGGAAAACCAGATTTACTATCTGATCTGGAAAAAATCGTGTAACAACTAATAAGATCTCCTTTCAGAGAGGAGTCTTTCAGGGCGACACCACGAGTCCGCTCCTCTTTTGCCTAACATTATTGCCACCATTTCTAGCACTTCGCCATTCCGACGAGAACATTTTCAGCAAGCCTTCAGATCGAAAATAAAGGTCACTCATGTATTTTACATAGACGATCTTAAAATTTATGCTAAAGCAAATGCGCCAAGGTTTATTTAAAGCGAACAAAACTTAATGGCATCCCTGGAAACTCTGAGATTATTGATAGAAAAACTATATGACACCTGTGCGCCAGAGATACTTATACATACCATACCTGGGAATGCCACAGATCCGCATTCAGGAAGTGACATCTATAAAGGATACTTCCCGAAGCAGGTACAAACGTCTCATCCAGTAGAGTTGGTCTTTCGAAATGTCGGCGAGGAACAAAGTATCTGTAACGAACATGCTTGCCTTCACGGTATCCATTTGAAGTGGTTTCATGGTCGAAGAACGAGATCAGATCCCTTGATATCGGGACACGAAAGGCCATTATATATCTCGATAACTCCTTACAGACTGCAACTGTTCGTGAGAAGTGAGAACGGCTGAAACTTTACCACGATTTCGGTGGGATTGGTTGCAGTTTTTCGGATTAGCACCCGCTTCCCGCGAAAACCTGCAGTTTTAACGGTGATTTAACGGTGTTTATTGGCAGATTTAACGGTGTTTATTGGGTCACATTCAGACATTAAACGGTGTTTATTGGGCCGGTGAGATAATGATACTATGTTTAATGGATTCAATAGAGGACAGTCTCATGAGGTGTGGACTCCCTGTTTTTCAATTTTGAAACTTATGTCTAAACGTGTGAGCGCAAATATATATAAAGCGGTGTTTATCAGGTCATTAAATTGAAAGCCTCAGAATGACATGTAAAACAAAATGTAGAGCAGTGAATCTTATTTAGCATGAATAATACAAGAACTCCAATCCAATTCACGCTTTGATAAGAGAACAATATAATAATAAACGAGTGTTTCTTTACGTTGAATTTAATGGAGATTTAACGGTGTTTATTGGGTCGCAGAGACAATGAGATTTTGTTTAATGGGATCAATAGAGGACAGTCTCCTGAAGTTTTGACTCCATGTTTTTTATTTTTTAACCATCATTCTAAACGCGTGAGCGGAAATATATATGAAGTGGTGTTTATCAGGTCGTCAAATTGAAAGCATCAAAATGACATGTAAATCAAAATGTAGAGCAAGGAATCTTATTTAGCATAAGTAACACAAGAACTCCAATCAAATTCATGTCTTCAAAAGACAAAAAAATAATAATAAACGAGTGTTGTTTTAGGCTGAATTTTATAGTGATTTAACGGTATTTGTTGGGTCACATTCAAACATTAAACGGTGTTTATTGTGTCGGCGAGATAATGAGATTTTTTTTATTGGGATCAATAAAGGACAGTCACCTGAAGTTTTGACTCCATGTTTTTTAGTTTTTAACCGTCCGTCTAAACGCGTGAGCGCAAATATATATGAAGCGGTGTTTATCAGGTCGTCAAATTGCAAGCATCAAAATGACATGTAAAACAAAATGTAGAGCAGTAAATATTACTTAGCATAAATAACACAAGAACTCCAATCAAATTCACGTTTTCAAAAGACAACAAAATAATAATAAACTTGTATTTTTTAGGCTGACTTTTATGGAGATTTAACGGTGTTTATTGGTTCACATTAAGACATTAAACGTTGTTTATTGGGTCGGAGAGATAGTGAGATTTTTTTTAATGGGATCAATAGAGGACAGTCTCCTGAGGTGTTGACTCCATGTTTTTTCGTTTTTAGCCGTATGTCTAAACGCGTGAGCGGAAGTATATATAAAGCGGTGTTTATCAGGTCGTCCAATTGAAAGCATTAAAATGACATGTAAAACCCAATGTAGAGCGGTGAAACTTATTTAGCATGAATAACACAAGAACTCCAATTAAATTCACGTTTTAAAAAGATAAAAAAGATAATCATAAACTAGTGTTTTTTAAGACTGAATTTTAGAGAGATTTAACGATGTTTGTTGGTTCATATTCAGACACTCAACGGTGTGTATTGTCTCGGCGAGATAATGAGATTTTGTTTAATGGGATCAATACAGGACAGTCTCCTGAGGTGTTGACTTCATGTTTTTGAGTTTTAACGGTATGTCTAAACGCGCGGGCGGTAATATGACCAAAGCGGTGTTTATCAGGTCGTCAAATTGAAAGCATCAAAATGATATGTAAAACAAAATGTAGAAAAGTGAAAATTAGTCAACATGAATAACACAAGAACTCCAATCCAATTAACGTTTTGAAAAGACAAAAAATAATAATAAACGAGTTGTTTCTTTAGGCTGAATTTTATGGAGATTCAACTGTGTTTATTGGGTCACATTCAGACGTTAAACGGTGTTTATTGGGTCGGAGATATAATAAGATTTTGTTTAATGGGATCAATAGAGGACATTCTCCTGAGGTGTTGACTCCATGTTTTTTTTAGTTTTTAACCGTATGTCTAAACGCGTGAGCGGACATATATATGAAGCGGTGTTTATCAGGTCGTCAAATAGAAAGTATCAAAATTAAATGTAAAACAGAATGTATAGCAGTGAATCTTATTTAGCATGAATAACACAAGAACTCCAATCAAATTCACGTTTTCAAAAGACAAAAAAATAATAATAAACGAGTGTTTCTTAGGCTGAATTTTATAATTTTCATAATATCTTGATTTATTTCATTGAGTTATCAGTAAATAATAAGTAGAATTGCTTCTTTGTAATAACAAAGATTTTATTATTTTGTACAAAAAATACAATATAGAGACTAAACTAATTATTAATCCTACCTGTAATAACAAAGAAACAACATTCAATGTTATCATTCACACTTATGTTTCTTAGTTCGACGTGTGAATTCATTCGATCCTCTTGATATAATGGAAGATCCGACTTACCGATATATTTACGCGCTAAATTCAATAATACTCAGGATACTTCCTTACATCTCCTCTCCGAAGATAAAAATTTAGCACAAATTTTCAGTGCAAAATTACCTGTGTCAATTTCGTACATTGATTTTGATATTCTATTTAAAATTTTGTAAGGGCCCATTCTTAATTCATCGAATTTTTTCCGATTCAGTCGATTACCATTTTCAGCATATACTAAGCCTCCGATATTAAAATCATGATCTTTTCTGTTTTTATCATATAACTTCTTATTATGATCATGATATTTAGTACTGCTGTTGAAAGTAATTGTTCTATCATTATATAGATTATTATTATCTTTCTCTTTTCTTAACTCATTTGGTAATGTTGAGATGTCTTCACCTTGTAATAAATATTTTGGACTGAACTTAGTGACTGTATGTTCAGTTTCATTATATTTTGTTACGCAATTGTGTGCTATAGTTGTCCATGCACATCTTTTATTTCCTTCATTTATGGCAGATCTAATTTTATTTACTAAAGTTTGGTTAATTCTTTCATTTAAGCCATTAGAGAATGGTGCATTAACTGCTGTGAAAATCATGGTGATTTTCTTTTTTTCTAGGTAATTTTTGAATTCTTTTGAGTTGATACCTGGATATTGGTCTGTTAAAATTATCTTTATATCATTTTCTTTGAGCAAGTTTTCTGTCAAATTAATGAAATCATTTGCATTCTGTGTATTTGATGTTATTATGTAAGTAAATCTTGTAAAATGATCTACTAGGAGACGTAAATATTTTTTTGTGGATCGTGAACCTCCGAATCCACCTATGGTGTCTATGGAAACTATTTCGAATGGTTTTTTTGCGGGACCAAGATTAAACATTAGACCAATCTTGTATTGTCCTCTTGATTTATTTTTTATACAGATTTCACAACTTTTGCACGTTTTTTCTATATTTTCTGAAATATTCTTTCCTGTATAGTATGGTAATATTTTGTTTTGCGTTTGTTTTGTGCCAATATGGCCAAAATTCTTGTGAATTTTTTCTATAAGTTTCTTGCAAAATTCTTCTGACAGTACAATTTTTTCTTTTTTTTTACTTTTTTGTAATACAAGTTGTCTTTGAAAAGTAATTTATCGTTGTTGGTTTTTATATCTTTGTTCTTCTTCTGATCCTCAGAAATATCTTCTAATATTATTAAATTTACAATTTTTAATTGATCATCGTCTTCTTGTTGAGATTCTTTTACTGGGTTCCTACTTAAGCAATCTGCTTCTAAGTTATCATTATTTCAAAATCATATTATGATAAATAGTAGGTGAAATCACCTAATTCTTCGTCTGTTCTAGTTTTAATATTCAACTTTTCTAATGGTTTATGATCTGAGAATACTTTGAAGTGTCTACCTGTAAGCCAATGTTGCCAATATTTTATTGATTCTTTTATTGCTAAACATTCTTAGTAGATAGCTTTCTTTGTTTTTTGTGCTTCATTTAGTTTTTTCGAAAAATATGCTACTGGTTTTTCAATTTTTGAATTATCATTTATTTTTGGTTGTTTTAATACAGCTCCTATGCCTTGTAAACTTGCATCTGTATATATATATGGATTGGTAGACTCGAATCGTAGATCGCTAATGTTGGTTGAGTGCAGAGGAAGTTTTTCATGTATTCAAATGCTTTTTGGCATTCTTCAGACCAAATAAATTTTTGCCCTTTTCTTAGTAAGTTACGTAAAGGTTCTAAGATTAGTGAAATTTTCGGAACGTATTCATTGTAAAAATTTATTTTTCCTGGGAATTGTCTAATATTCCTCTGATTTTTTGGCACTTGAAAATTTTTTATTGAAATTAGATTATCTTTTATTGGAGAAACTGAGTTGTGTTTTATAATATGACCTAGGTACTGTATAGAATCTAATGCAAATGCGCATTTCGAAAGTTTTAATCTGAACTCTTCTTTCATTATTGCTTCTAGTAATTGTGATAGATGCTCTACATGCTCTTCGAAGGACTTTGAGAAAATTAATATATCATCAATATAGTTTACTGTAAAATCTGACAGTTTATGTTTTCTTATTATATTACTTAATATTCTTTGAAAGATAGCCCGTGACGTTTTCAACCCAAATGGGAGACATGTCCATTGGAATTGACCTTCTTGGGTTACAAAGCCCGTTTTTCTTCTTTGATTCGTAGAGGAATAGACCAGAACGCTGAGTTTATATCAAGCTTTGAGAAATGTGTACAGTTTTTTGTTTTTATTACTAGATTTTCGATTAATGGAAATGGTTGTGATTGAAGGACTATTATTTTATTCAAGTCTCTAAAATCTATGCATAGTCTTGATTTTTTATTTTCGTCTCTTTTGTATGCTAACGTAACCGGAGCAGCAAAATGACTGTATGATTCTTCAATTAGATTTCTTTTACGTAATTCTGAGATTTGTTCCTCTATCTTTTTTTTTAACTTCAATTGTGCATCGATAAGATCTCTTGCTACAATATTTATTTACTATGAGATCGATCCTGGCTTCGTAATCTTTTACTACGCCTATATCATATTTATCTTTCGCAAATATATTTTTAAATTTATCTATAAGATTTTTTATTATATCTTCTTCATAATGACTCAAGTGATTTGTTAAGACTTGGAAATTGTCTAAATCTACATGTTCATTAAAGTTCATTCGGTATTTTTGCTTTTCTGTGAGATCAGAGTCTTTTCGTTCTATCTCTAAATATTCATTTTGTAGTAACTTGAATTTTTGTATGCAATCTAGTCCTAGTAGAAAGTCATATTCAAAGTTTTCATTATTAATCATAAATACGTCTATGTATTATTCTATATTCAATATTTTTGCTTTAATTTTTATCAATTCTTCTGATTTATACACACCATTAATTGTCTTTAAATTAACTTTTTGTTTTAATTTAATTCTTTTTTGTTTCAAATGCACTAGTTTTGAATTTATTAGTGAGACATTTGAACCTGAATCATGAATAGCAGATATCTCTAAAGTGTTATTCAATGTTATTTTAAGTTTAATTAATGGTGGAATTATTAGTTTTTTGGATCCGTATCACTTAGATCTACTTCTAATATTGAATTGTTAACATGTTTTGTTTCGTTTTCTTTGTCTTTAAACCAGCATTCAGCTGCAGGGTGGAAACGTGTACCTTTGCCTTTATCTTTACAAGATTCACATGGTATTTTTTCTATTTTCCCTTCATTAATATAATTCTTATTCTTATTAATTTCAAAGTCTTTTTCATGAACTAAATGTTACAGTTTACCTATTTCATTATATAAGTCTTCTGTCTTTTTTAATTTTTCTCTATCAATCCTATCAGCTACAAAATTTGGCAAACCAGTTGCTATTGAATCAATTAATGTGCCATTATCAATAGATTTTCTTACTGCTAGTAAAAGTTTCTCTTTTTTTATCGCATAATCTAGTAAAATACCTGTTTGATATTTAAATAACAATGCATACCTTATTGGAAACCAGCCTTTACTTACGAATGTTTCGCAAAAAGTTTTTTTCCATTCTTTCCATTCTGCTTCGATAGTAAGTTTTATTGGTGTGCAACTATACCAATCTGTGGCGCCTTTATCAATAAATGATTTTAGAATTTCAATTTTTTTATCGTCATCAGAAATGTTAAATTGTTCACATTCTTTTTTGAAGCTAGTGATCCACTGGTTTGCTTTTGAATTTTTCCCATTAAATTTTTCAATTATAAATTGTTTAACTATTTTGTCTACATTTTTAGTCTCTGATTGTTCTTGGCTTTTTGCAAGTAATTTTTCAAGCATTTTTATAAGTGGTTGTTCTGAGACATCGGTTTGTGGTTCATCAATTATTTCTTCTAGATAAATATCACCTATTTGTAAATTTCCTGCTTTGTCTAAGTAAGCATTAGATAATTCATCAATTAAGTTAATTCATACCTTTCTTGTTTAGTGTATTTCTTTATTCATAATGTGTCCCCTAAGGGTTTACATGACTTCCATTCCTTACAATCTTTCCGTTTACATCTATATATTTTTTACAATCTTATCCTTTC
>NC_046666.1:116873470-116888777 GCF_010883055.1 Belonocnema kinseyi | reverse complement strand
CTTTACAATCTCACAATCCCACAATTAGATCTCTCACCTCCACACCCTTCCACACACTTCCACAATCCACTCACCTCAAATTTCACCACAATATCAGAAAAAGCGTATTCGTCACTTTAGTAAATCCAGGTAGCTTTATAATTTCTTTATGAAATTGTACTGGTTGGTAATCATTCGGGATGCCATACACGTGGCCGTCCGGTTTACCAATTGAGGTTATACTCAGTACATTTGACTTTTGATCTGTTGAACAGCGAACCATGAAAGTAAATTGTAGTTTGTCCATCTTGTCTCTTGTGAACTCCAACGAGAATGTTGTTTTATAATGTCTTGATTTATTTCATTGAGTTATCAGTAAATAATAAGTAGAATTGTTTCTCTGTAATAACAAAGATTTTCTTATTTTATACAAAAAATACAATATAGTGACTAAACTAATTATTAATCCTACCTGTAATAACGAAGAAACAACATTCAATGTTATTATTCACACTTATGTTTCTTAATTCATTTGATAAATTAGTTTGATAATTTTTAATAAATTTTACGTGGGCACTTGGTGGCTTACGTCGTCATTCTGATGACGTGTGAATTCATTCGATCAGAGATTTAACGGTGTTTGTTGGGTCACATTAAGACACTAAATGGTGTTTATTGTGTCGGCGAGATATTGAGATTTCGTTTAATAGGATCAACAGAGGACTGCCTCCTGAGGTGTTGACTACATGTTTTGGAGTTATAACCGTATGCCTAAACGCGTGGGCGAAAATATAAATAAAGCGGCGTTTATCTGGTCGTTAAATTGAAAGCTTCAAAATGACATGTGAAACAAAATGTAGAGCAGTGAATCTTATTTAGCACGAATAACACAAGAACTCCAATCAAATTCACGTTTTCAAAAGACAAAGAAATAATAATAAACGAGAGTTTTTTTAGGCTGAATTTTATAGAGGTTTAACGGTGATTATTGAGTCACATTCAGACAGTAAACAGTGTTTCTTGGGTCGGGGGGATAATGAGATTTTGTTTAATGGGATGGACAGAGGACAGTCTCCTCAGGTCGATGATAAGGACGATCAGTTTAACAGAATATTCCGGGTACAATCGTTTTCAACTCCCTTATAAGGTCTCGATACCTCTCTTTCTTTTCATTCTTCTTGGCTATGATGTTTTTGTCAGCTGGTGCCGAAAATTCGATAACGAACATTGTTCGCTTCTCGAAGTCAAGAAAAACCATGTCAGGCCTCGAGTGAGCAACAGAAACAATTGTCGAGAATATAAAGTTCCAGTATATGCGGCACTTCCCATTCTCGACAATTGACTCAATTTCCCTAGGAGCATTTAGAGGAGCTATATTAAGGTGAATGCCGTAGGAGTGACAGAGATGCATCAAAATGACATGTAAAACAAAATGTAGAGCAGTGAAACTTATTTATCATGAATAACACAAGAACCCCAATCAAGTGCACGTTTTCAAAAGACAAGAAAGGTCACATTCAGACATTAAACGGTGTTTATTGAGTCGGCGAGATAATGAGATTTTGTTTAATGGTATTGTTAGTGGACATCCTGTCACTAGTTTTATATGCTGCACAGGAATTTACTTTTCCAGTTCTATAACTAATTAGGATATTAGGTAAGCAGAAAATCGACAGACCACTGTTCCAAAAGACCGTGAATATGCTGATACATAGAGAATCCTTATTGTTATTCTCCCAGAACACCGCATGGCATAAAATCTTCAGAGAAGATTATAGATATTTGTATCAAGTTATTGGAGCGTTTGAAGCAAAGAGTAACTGCCGGCGACATGCGACCTGCTTAAGATCCTTACGTGTCTAATCCGCATTGTATAACGATGGGTTCTACGAAGAATAGACTATCTTTGTGTTACTGTTAAGAAGAAGCCCAGCCTAATTTTGTATGAAATTTATTAAACGCGTAGATGCGTTAAAAGAAATAAAATTCTTTCAAAATTCCTTGTTTTAAATGTTATTGGAGACTAAATTACATTATAAACTGTGATACAAAGTACTGTAGTTTTCAATTCGCAGGAAATGTGTCGTCAAATATTAGGTTATTTATTCCTCCTGAAAACTTGGCTGAATGAAGACAGGCAATGAGGTTACGACTTTAAAAAGTCGAACATCCTATTCCTAATAGTACACGTTGCGAACGAACATAAATACATAAGTTTAAAAATAATTATATTATCAAATGCGTGGACAAATAGGCTGATCGTGCTTCATAGAACCCACAAATAAGCTGACGTTAGAAAAATCCATATTGATATTCACCAAGGTCAAGAAATGTCATGCGATATTCGAAGAAGCTGATAACGATTTGCGTTAAGTGAATATAGCGTTTTTCGTCAGCAAAATCTGCCAGCGACGGGCGACCCGCCCGGTAATAATCGTAGAATAGAGAAAAATTAATATTTTCAGATTTCAGCTAAAAAGTGAAGATTATTTTAATATTTTCAATGAGCGATTTTTCCATCCGTCTAAAATGCCACGATAAGAATAAGATACCTCCGAAACTTATTCACTTCTATTTCCATAGCGACCGCAACACGGTTTTCTATTCTCCCAAAGAGACCGTGTTTTCAGTATATTTAATTCCTTCTAATTGTACCGGTAACACACCTCACAGAGAAATTTTTTATTCCTCAGAAGTGGCCATTTTTTGATTTTATTTTACTCCTTCTTATTAGTTCACAAAATATGTATCATAAGTTGTTATAATTCCTTCGTGCGAAATATAAGTTCTGAAATTTTAATTATAACCAATTCAACTCTGCCTCTCTAGAGTTAAAACGATTAAAATTCACACATTTCAATAGATTTCCTGAGTGCATTTTTTTGAACGTTTGAATAAATTATTAAAATATAAATAAAAATAAATTTAAATATTTTTTGAATTTATAAGTTATAAAAAGATTTAATATTAAAAAATTGGTTAAATAAATGCTTGCGTGTATTTTTACTAAGTCGATTGAGAGGAATAGGATTTTCACTTTTTCTCTTCCCGTTGTGGGATGTTTAGACGGAGGAAAAATCGCATATTCATAGGAATACAAATTTTTAACTTCTCTGAATTCAACGCTTATTACCGGGTGCTAAACACCCTTACATATCTAATTCGCATTTTATAACGATGGGTTCTACGAATAATACGCTATCTATTCGTTACCGTTAAAAATAAGGCTAGCTTTATTTTGTATGAAATTTAGTAAAAGCATAATAGTGTTAAAAGAAATAAAAATCTTTCAATATTTCTTATCTTGAAAATTATTGGAGTCTAAATTACATTAGAAATTGCAATACAAAATATTGTAGTTTTTAATTGGTAGAAAGTGTTTCAGAAAATGATAGGTGATTTATTCCTCCTGAAAACTTAGCTGATCAGAGTTAGCCAAATTCTTCACGGTAACGAAATGATAGCCTATGCTTCGTAGAACTTATCGATAACAACCTACATAAACTAACTTAATAATAAGTATAAAAACATTTTTGGAGACAGCCAATGAGCTTATGTCTTGAAAAAATCGAACATCCTATTACTAATAATACATTTCGCGAACGACCTTGAATATATAATTTTAAAAATAATTATATTATCAAATGTGCATGACGAATCAGCTGACCATTATTTATAGAACACACAAATCAGCTGAAATTTGGGAAATCCAAATTGATATTATCCAAGGTCAAGAAATCTCATGCGATAATCCAAGAAGCTGATAACGATTCGCATTATGTGAAAATAGTGTTTTTCTTCATCAAAATCTACCAGCGACGGGCGACCTGTTAAGCACCCTTACGTATCTAATGCGCATTTGGCAACGATAGTTTCTACGAAGCAAAAGCTGTCTTTTCGTTACCGTTAAGAATAAGGCTAGCTTAATATTTTATGAAATTTAGTAAACGCGTAGAAGTGTTAAAAGAAATAACAATCTTTCAAAATGTCTTCGTTTCAAAGTTATTGGAGACTAAATCTTATTAAAGACTGTAATGCAAAATACTCAAGTTCTTAATTCGTAGGCAATGTTTCGAAAAATAATAGGTTATTTATTCCTCCTGAAAACTTAGCTAAATGAAGTCAGACAATTTCTTAACGGCAACTAAAATATAGCCTGTGCTTCGTAGAACCCATCGATAACAACCTACATAAACTAACTGAATAATAGGTATAAAAACATTTGAGGAAACAGCCAAGGAGTTTATTGCTTTAAAAAATCGAACATTCTATTAATAATATTACATTTTGTGAACGCCTTGAATACATAACTTTTCTTTAATTGTGGCTCACATCATGTTTCTTTAATCGTGGCTTATACATAATAAATTCGACTTGACAAATATTTCTGTAATTACTTGCAAACTCTATATAAAGTCCTACTTTTGACATGTAAAGATTTTTGCAGATATAAAAAATCATTATATTATACAATAATACCAAAGATATATTTTCCGTTGTAAATTATCTTTCTTATACGTTACATCACTTTTATTTTCTTATGTAAAGAATTTGTACGAACTTTTTAAACCAAAAAGGTTTCTTATACATGTGAAGGTGGTTATTGGGTCTTTCATATGTTTATATTGGCCGATCCAATAAACACCTTTACATTCATCAATCATCTGAGGTAAAGCGTAGTTTATCGGGTCCTAAGTATTAAAATTATATTTTTCTTTAATTGTGGCTTATACATAATAAATTAGACTTAAAAAATATTTCCGTAATTATTTGAAAACTGTATGTAAAGTGCTATTTTTAATATGTAAAGATTTTTTGCAGATATAACAAATCATTCTTTTATACAATAATACCAAAGATATATTTTCCGTTGTGAATTAGCTTATATATACCTCAAATCACTTTTATTTTGCTATGTAAAGAATTTGTACGTACTTTCTAAACTAAAAATGTGGTTATTGGCTCTTAAATATGTATATACTTGTCGGCCCAATAAACACCTTTATATCCATCACTCATCTTAGGTAAAGCGTAGTTTATCGGGTCCTAAGTATTAAAATTACATTATTCTTTAAATTTTACCTATACATAATAAATTAGACTTAAAAAATATTTCTGAAATTACTTGAAAACTCTATGTGAAATGCTAATTTCAATATGTAAAGATTTTTCGCAGATATGTATATGCACATATATATTTTCGAAGATGAAACATATAAAAAAGCTTTCAAGGAGTTTCAAGTAAGCAATGCACTCCAAATGCATCAATACAGGTAATTCCCAAAATATTGAAAATGACAAAACTCACGTAAAAATGGAGTTTTGCCCAATTTAAACAATTTACAAAAAGGAATGAAACTTTCTGCGACATTTTCAAAAAATTCATAAATTTGAACGATGCAAGACAAATATTTATTTGTATATTTGGTTCTCCTAAAAGAGTACGAACAGATCATGGTAGACATTTTTAAGCTATCTGATGAAATAACTAGCAAAACGTTTTCGAATCAGACAATTCTCTTTAACAATTTCTTTCTAGAAACACATAAGGGGAGGATTTCCTTGTATTAGCAATGTTCTCATACAATATGAGCGCACATTCAGACAAAAAATGCACCTATTGTGAAACACTGGTGACAGCATATTTCTAGTGAAAGAAGGAAACCACAAAAGCTTGAAAATCATTTCACAGGCTGTCATAAATTTGTACACGTCAACTCAAACTCCTAAGATATGCGAAGCTCTGGAACTCCAAAGATACAAGTGTGAAAAGGGTTCCCACTCCTTCTACGTTTCGATTTCATGGTAATGCGTGCGCCTAACTCGCAAATAGGGAACGGGTAGAAGACCAAAAGTTCCGCTTGCTTCTTTAGAGTCAGGACGCTCGTATCTGGAGAGCACTCGCATTGTCGGAGCTCGTATCTTTAGAGTTCGCGTGTGTTAGAAAAAAAATCGTGAAAATTAAGAGTCAAGGAAAACCAACTGTAGCGCCATGTCAGAAGTAAAAAAGTAAGGAACACATTCCTATGAAAAATTAATCTTGTGTTTCAGAGTCGCTAACCATAATATTTCAGTGGATATTTTAGCAAATATGGAATAAAATAATAAAGAAATTGCCTTTCTTGATGAAATGGCATAACATGTTCACATGATTATCCTGTGGGCATTCTTATTTAAAGCTGGAATTTTTTGCTTCAGAGACTACAAAATTCACAAAGTACACAAAAGAAACAATGCAGATAATAAAGTTACTAATTCAATAAATCAAAGAGATTTTGCAAATAAAATAAATAAAACAAAAATATCAAATTACCTGTCGAACGTCCACATTTCAATCCATAATGCTATTTTAACAAAAAATTCTCCGCTAAAAAATTTACAATTTTGATCGAGAAAATGAGCAAAAGAGTTAAAATTTTTGTATTAAAAGCTTTTACCCTAAATATAAAATTCGAATCCCTTGTAAAAAATACTATTCCTCACATTCACAGAATTCTTAAACAGGCTCTTTCCCTATTATATGAGAGAGTACAGTGAAAATATTCAAAAACTGCATCAAATGCGGATACAGGGTACCGAATTAATATACTGAATTCTAATAACATTTTTTCTATCTAAGGAGACCACTTTGACGATGAAAACTAGGGTGGGCCGAGAAAAAGCGAATTGTAGACAATTAAATCCTCACTATGAGAAAAGTTGCCTTAATTAACCAGGATGAAGGCAATATTTTTTTAACATTCATATAGCAAGCCGCCAAGGTTACAACTGTCAAAAAGGTGTTGAAAACGAGGGTTCTCCCATTTTTAATCTTAATTTAAATTTGATAATTTTGTAATAAAATAAGGCTCTTTTTGTCTTATTAATTTTTTATGTAAGATCAACCATTTTCAAACAAAATTTCAATTGACGAAAATACGGGGGAAAAAATTGTCTTCAGTTTTCATAATCGACATATTTTTTAATTCTGTATTCTTAGGTTTTGCCAATACCATTTAATCAATGAGTGTTAAATTTAGGACTCATGGCGATGAAGTAGGTCCATTTCGAGTTCGATCTATGCTCAACCGAAGCACCCTACCAAAGTCGTATTTTTTTATTGAACCTTACACTCAAGGCATGACATTTCTTCTCGAATATGAATTCGAGCTCGAATGAGGTCGTCCCTCGTTTGTTCATAATAACTATTTGTAGAAGCTTCCGTCAAAAGTTTGACGCACCTCTCCACTATCTGTTTGTAAAAATAAAAATCTTGAAATTCGATTTCCTGGACACGATGAACATTGTTTTGTTTGAAATATAGGTTAGAATTAGTGATGGTGTTGTGATTGTTTCTGATGCGCTTCTGATTTTTTCGAGGCCTTCCTCTTCCACTCATTGTTTTTTGGTTATTGATCTCCATCTTTTCCGCTTCCAAGTTTCTCTCCCTTTTTTCTCATGCCTCTTCTGTTTTTTGAAAATCCAATTCTAGCATGTTGGCGTTAGCTTCAGTAATCATTGATATCAAAGTACTATCAGGATGAGCGTAAAATGCATTGGTCTAAATAACGTTGTCAATGATAAGTATGACAACCACTTGAAGATATCTTAAAACAAAAATCATTTTCCTCAAATTCTTGGCTGCATCCTTCCTAGAATGGTAAACCTTCATTGCGAACCAGATTTAAGTGTACGAGGTGTGTTCTTTCAGCGATGCAGTTTTTATCTCCTCAATCGTTGAACATCGATGTCCTTTCATGGGTCTCTTCAGTTTTGGGGAAAAAAGTCACTGGGGGCCAAATCCGGTGAATATGGAGGCTGAGGCATGACTGTCATGCTGTTTTTGGTCAGAGAATTTTTCACAATCAACGATGAATGAGCAGGTGCATTATTTTGATGCAAAAGGCACGAATTGATTCTCCAAAGTTCCGGACGTTTTTTGCGTATCGTCTCTCGCAAACGGCATAGCATGAGCCAAACGATATGCCAACATCTTCAGCAACTTCTCTGATGGTATTTCGGCGATTTTTCAACACCATTTCTTCCATTGCTTGAACGTTTTCATCTGTTGTTGACGTGCTGGGACGTCCAGGGCGAGGTTCGTCTTCGACATCCTCTCGGCCTTCTTGGAACAGCTTGTACCGGTTTAGTATACACATTTTTCTTACTCAGAGTAGACTCACCGAATGTACCTGTCAACATTTCAAGAGTTTTAGAACACTGGATTCCATTTTTCACACAAAATTTAATGCAAACTCTTTGCTCCATTTTTTTCGAAAGAAGAAAATCGCCGAGCACACCAAACCCTTCTAACCTTTTACGCCTCTGCCAGAAAAACAACACGAGCTATATAGTCAAAACTGTGAACATATGATCGTGACGAGTGTACCAACACAACAAAACAAAAAATTTTAAACTTGAATGTACGTAGCCCGCGGAAATTAAAAAGTCACCTTACTTTTTGAACACACCTCGTATACCTTAATTCTGAAAGTGACGATAAATAAAAGATATCGGAGGGATTAGGATTTTACACATATGTATAAAACATATGCATGTTTCTGTTGCTATTTGTGATCCATCTAGCATGACTCAATTCACCTGGATTTCGAGCAACTAGGTTGTCACGACAGTCTCCTGAAACAACTGCGCAGATGATTTCGAACATATACTTTTGTTCCATAATCAAAACTTCCACATCGACTTGAGGGATAAGAGCATCAATCGCATCAAATTTATTGATAGGTCGCTTCTTACATTTTTAGATAGCTTAATCGATAGGACCAGAATATGAGTAAAGGGCAGTTGTATTTCCGTATATATCTTGCAGTAAGTACCGCAATGGTGACTCGTTTGCATGCAGCAGATAGATGCACCATTGCACTGGTCTCTTTAGGTAAATTACATTACAGCAAATTATTTTAAAAGATGCCCTGTATGTACATCACCTCCTTTCGATAATACAGCTGTGAGTTTTCTACTACTTACAATTTCGTTTTTCAAAATATTTATTATACTTTCGTAAATATATTTAGCATAGTCTGATGCTTTTTCGGAAAATTCTCCGTTACGTTCTTTATTTCTCTTCTGACTTCATATTTGACTAAAAAATTGGAAGCGTCTTCGGGAGTCACGAAACCATAGTCTTCCTAAACAGCAGTGATTAAAGCTACTGCAGCACGAAGGCCGATTTCATAATGAGCAGCTACAATAGCTGTGCGTTTTAAAAAATGTCTCTGCGGACTACATAATGATGATTCTACTTCAGGCATTGCATTCATAAGTTGGAATTCATTGGAATTCATTCATGGAATTCATCAACGTCATGTTTATTATACAAATCCTTAGTTTCACGTTACAAAACCAAAGTAGCTACAGCGTATTTAGAATCATCTTCCTCATTTTCAGTGCTTTTTCTGCGGGGAACGACGATCTATTAGAACTCTTTCGCACTTTTGCGCTATATGGAACATCTACTGGGTTTATATACTTTTTGCGATCAGTTCTTTGCTCTAGAATTAAATTTCGCTTCCTGACAGGAATTTCGGATTGCAAAGAATAAGCAAACATTAAGAAATCTAAACATTTACATGGCAAAATGTCAAACAGTTTTGAAGCATCCTTTCTATCCTCCTGAACTTGGGCCTTCAAATTTTTTTCTGTTGGCTGTTCTGAAACTTCACTGGTGAACCGAATAAATAGAAAGGACACGCTACAGTGTACTCTTATACTATGCACATATTATCCCTTCCGCACCACACAAAAAAAACAACAGGTTGGGCATTTAACATGTCTAAATTCGGATTCTGCGTTAAATCTGCGATTAGAATGTCATGGAGTAATTGTAATAGTTTTCTTTCAGCGTTAGAAATTTTAAAAAATGCGATTACCTTCTGCTGAAGGTGACATTAAGCGCGTCCATAATCATTTCAGTAGTATGTTGCACGCAGAGTTTAAACATCAAATTAAAAATTGCAAAGGTGTCAAATAAGTGTATATAAATATAGTAAATAGATCAACTAATATACAAAATGGCAAGGCTTGTAATTAGTAGGTGAATTGTAAAAATGAAGTAGGAGTAGTTGAATTTTTAATTTTCACATTTTACAGCAAGCAATTTTATCGACTGCGGTAACGTACGTGATAATGAAAGCCAAATTACGCACGATATAGTAAAACTTTAGAAGCAATAAAAACTTTGATTTTTGTATCTCTTAAAAGCCCTGCAAAATTATCATTACAACTTTTCGAATTTTCTTAAAAAATAAAAAATTCAAATTTTCAAAAGACGCGCTCTGAGAATGTTTCAACAATCGGATTTTCAACCAAGAAGGACGTTTCTATAAAAATTCTTGAATTTTTAAACAAAATATTTTATACGAAGAACAGATTTCAAAAAATCGAATGGAAAACAATTTTAGGCAACATGTGACGTACGTTTCTTGGAAAAATTTTTGCATTTCATATTGATACGAGTTCATATTAATACGATTATTGCGAGTGTATAAAATGCCTTAAATTTTCATTCTTAAAACTGGAAATTTACTTTAAAAATATGCAGTTTCTATGACTTTTTGGAATTTATGTAATAGTCAATATTTCAATTATATCTTACAGAAAATTAATAATGTTTCGCTAAGAATGTATAAAAAGACTATTCTCTGAGGACACAAAAATAATAATTATATAAAATAAATAATAAAATATGGAACTTGAATATAATTAAATATAAATTACTTCCGTTTCCAGCATGAAAGTGTAAGGTAGTGGGAATTCTTCATGCTGATTTTTTCTGATATTTGTGGCAAAATTTGAAGTAAGTGGATCTTGGCAGTGTGTAAAAGGGTGTGGATGTGAGAGATTAATTGAAGGAATGTGAGATTGAAAAGGGGAGGTAGATATTTTTGAGGATTGAGGCAGACTTATGTGGAAGTTGAAGTTAGACTGTTTGGAGATTTGTGACAGGATAGGAGGACCTTGTTGATCGAGTTAGTAATAGCAGGGTTGGGTAACGGCGGAGAAAGGCGAGACAGGTACCAGATCGCGACGATAGATAGAGGCAAAAAAGGATAGAAGGCGGGAGCATTTGAATTACTATAGATTCATCGCTAGCGGAGCCAATGTCATCGCACAAAAAATAAATTTAGAGCAGGAAGTGTTTAGTACACCGAAAGAGGAGATCGAAGAAAGGAAAGCAGGGGGAAAGTACGAAAAAACTGATGAAAAGGAGAGATTAAGAGCAAAAGGCGTGGGATCGATTGAGGATTTTATCAAAAGGAAGAGGGGGAAAGGGGAAGCAGTGAAGAAAAGGAAGATATCGATGCGAGCTTGAAATATCAAAAAATGTTTACATCACCGCCGGAAGAGCAGAATTTGGTACAGAAGACTTAGAATAGTAAGGGGGCTAAAGGAAGCGGAGATGAAATTAGAGTTCCGATGAAATAAAAAAGACTGAAGGAAATTCGCGAAGTGATGATAGAAGTAATGGGGATTTATCAAGTAAAGCAGGAGGAAAGAGGAGAGGGATTAAAGAAGGAAATTAGGCGGGAAATGACTAAACTTAGGATAGAAATAAAGAAATGGCAAGAAGTATGGGGACACTTGGGAAATTGGATGCCGTCATTGGAACAAAAACTAGAAAAGCAGGAAGATAATAATAAAAAGGTACAGAAGATGCAAGGTAGGATACAAAAACAAGAAAGCTTGAACTGGGATTTGGGTGGGGGTGAGAGTGGGAATACGGATAAGGAAATACTGAGAAAAATAGAACAAAGAATAGAAAGGAAAGAGAGGGAAGAAAGAACAAGAAACATAGAGATAAAGGGTATACGATTAGAGGGGAAGGAGCTGAAAGAAGCAGAAGAAGCAGTACTAAAAAGGATTGATGCGAAGGTAGAGATAGAGGAAGTGAGATGTGTAGCAAGGAAAGAGCGAATAGGGAAGAGAATATAGGATGATTTTACATGAGCAGAAAGTATAATGCAGTATAAGTGAAGAAAAATAGCGAAAGAGAAAAGAAAAAAGGGAAGAAGAACATGGGTTAAATATGGGAGAATACAGATAGACGGAGTATGGTGGAATTGAGGTGAAGAAAGGAAACATATAGTAAGAAATGAGTTACAGGGAAACTAAAAGAAGAAGGAACGGAAGGTAGGAATAAAGGAAATATTAAGAAGGAAGAAGAGCCGATAAACGAAAGTAGGGAAGAATGGAATATATGTTACTGGAATATAGCAGGATTCGAGGGAATGGATAGGGGGTTTATGAGAAATTTGACTCAATGGGATGTAGTCATAATGATGGAGACGTGGCTAGATGAAAAGGAACGGGAAAAAGATTAAGGGGAAGTTAACCAAGAGGTTACAAGTGGCAAGTTCAAATTGCAAAGACGCAAAGTAAAAAGGGCAGAGCAATGAGAGGAATGGTGATTGGAGTAAGAAATAAATGTATAACCGGGAAAGATAATAGAGAGGCGAAAAAATAAAAAGTAGGATTAATAGTAGAAGAGGTAAAGATAGGAGCAGAGAAATTGAAGCTAATGGGGGTTTATGTGAACGTGTTTTAAGCACATTTAGGTTAGGATATCTCGGAAACCCAAGTTGATGGAACATTTCTGAAGCCGGATTTAGATTCAGTGCACCAAAAACCTTCAGGTAGGTATGGTCGTCTTTCTAGGTTTTTCCGGTATTGAAATTTTGTCGCCCTGTGTAATAGGTGGGGATTTCAATGCGAGAACAGGAAACAGAGGAGGAACGGATTGGCGAGAAGAGAGAGAGGAAGAAAATCCAAAGATAAGGTACTAAATAAGGAGGGAAAAAAGTTGTTGAAGAGCTTGGAGGTGTTAAGATGGTATATCTCAAAAGGAAATATAGAAGAGAGTTAAGAAACAAGAGGTAGGTGATTATATTGATTCAAATCACTTTCCCTTAATAGTGACATTAGAGAAACAAAAAAGTAATAACAACATGAATAAAACGGGTAGCAAAGGTAAACAGTGTAGGAAAAAGGGATCAGTCAAGGAAAGTAAAACAATAATTAAGAGAAAAGGTCAGAAATACCAAAAGGGGAGAGGGAAATGTGTACGATGAGATGGAAAAAATGATAGGAGAAATAAAAAGAGGATTAGAGTGCACAAACAAAAATGAAGTTAGCAAAGGGGGGTATAGAAGTGGGTGGGATAAGGACTGTAAAGAGTGAAAAAGGCAGTTCAGAAAGGAATAAAAAAAGTGGAGAAAACAAAAAAAGAATGGGGAAAAATATAGGAACAAAAGAAAGAGTATACTGAGTTGTGTGATGAAAAGAAAGAGGAAGAAAATAAAAGGTTTGGGAAGAGGCGGAGAAAGCTAGGACGAAAGAAAAGTCATGGAAGGTAGTAAATAGAGAAAGAAAATGAAGAAAAAGAGTAAACTAAGATATCAAAATTGTAGAATGGAAGAAACATTTTCTGGATTTGCTAGGAAGAGTAGAGAGGAAAATTAAAAAGAAAGGAAATTATGGCAGAGAAAGAGATGTGGAAAAGGACATAAAAAGGTAAGAAATAGTTAAGGTTTTACGAATAATGAAAGATGGAAAGGCACCTGGTATAGATGAGATTCCAAATGAAGTATGGAAATATGGAGGGGAAGTACTAGAGGAATGCGCCTGGATAATGTGTAATAGAGTATGGAGAGGAGAGGGGTGGCCAGAGTTATGGAAAGAAGGAGTAGTTATACCAATAATAAAGAAGGGCAAGGGAGAGGAGGTTAAAGATTATAGGGGGGTGACGTTGATGCCAACACTGTATAAGGTATATGTAATTGTTTTGTCGGAGAGATTGAAGGTAGAAGTTGAACAAAAAAAGATCGAACCACCGAATCAGACAGGGTTTGGAAAAGGAATGGGGGTAATGGACAACATATATGTTCTGAACTATCTAGTAAATAAGAGGATTAAAAGGGGAAAAGGGGCAATGATAGCAATGTTCGTGGACTTAAAGTCGGCGTTTGAATCATTAGACCGACGGGAAATAGAAAAAGTTATGGTAAAAAAAGGGAATAAGAGAGAGATTAATAAAGAGAGTATAGGAAATTTTTGGAGAGAAAAAAGCAGGGTATAGGTAGGAGAGCAAGTAGGAAATTGTTTCTGGTTGGCGAGAGGTGTGAGGCAAGGGTGTCCTCTGAGCCCACTTTTATTTGATATATTAATATCAAACTTGAAAGAAAAAAAGAGGACAGAAGTTTGGGTAGGAGTTACGATAGCGAAGGAAAAGATATATACACTGGCATACACAGACGACATAGTGTTGATAGCACAGGAAGAACAAGGAATGGCGGACTTTATTACAGGATTAGAGAAATACTTAGATGGAAGGGAATAAAGTTAGAAGAAGTAAAAGAATTTAAATATTTGGGATATATTTTGCAAACGAATGGCGATCATAGAGCCCATATAAGAGAAAGTATAAAAAAACAGCAGGGGTGATAATATAGATATGGGGAATAGGAAAAAGGAGGCTAAGAAAAAATTGTAGAAGGAGAATGTAGTCATTTGATACCCTGCTATGGCCGACATTAGGTTATGGAGCAGAGATATAGGAATGCAAATAAAGGAAAAATATTGAGAGTTCACAAGAAAGGTATATAAAGTGGACACTAGGGGCAGACTCGAGGACGCCAGGATATATGGTGAAAGAAGAAGCGCAAAGGGATAAGTTAAGTATTGGAGCGGGTGGCCCTTGAACTGAATTTTAATACCAGAAGTCAGGAAAGTGCATTAACCTATCTAGAGTTCTCAGTCCTAAAAGCCGAAAAAAGCAGAATTTACCAAACTCACAGCTGATTGAAAAAAGAATGTTCGTAAACTTTCACAGACATGTACAATAGAATATCAGTCCTTTCCAAAGGAACAAACTATAGTTTTTCTCAGATCATCAGGATTTAATCTAGGTACAAAAGATTTCATTTTCATATGCCAGGACGGCTTTTCCAACCTTAGTACACCGTGACCACATTTTGCATAAATAAGTTTTCATGGTAGGTGAAGTGCATGTCTAAAACACGCTGAATACCTACGGACACATTCCATCAGGTTGTCCCACTTACGCGGGAATGACCCATCTCTGCAGACATAATGAGAGGCTAAGTTTCCTTTATTACCATCTTTGTCGCTCTTACAGTGTTGTCTTTTAATTTGTCAAAATAAGTATTGAGTACTCCAGTCCCTTGCTCTTAAAATGCTGACCTTAGTCCGGGAGCTGGGTATGTTCCCGTAAGAGGCAAAAGGTAAAAACTAGTTAATCTTATGTATTTTGACCCGCTGAATCCAATGGTACCGGTTAATTTTACGAGAAGTGGATAGGTTTTGTTTAAAA